>NC_083286.1:32675406-32855242 GCF_963506605.1 Zootoca vivipara | reverse complement strand
TATTTATAATTTCATTTGCTTTTAGAATGTTTTAACTGTAACCTGATTTAGAATGCATTTTTGAAGAAATGTTTTGTTGACGTGTTTGCTGCCCAGAGCTCCTTTGCAAGGAGGGGTGTGATATAAATAATAATAATAATAATTTTGATTGGGATTCAATCACATGCCAGCAAATTGAGATTGTGCAATTGCAATATATTGGAAGGTCTTGTCCAAGAAACCTGCTTCCTCAAAAGATCAGACTATTTGCAATAAGGAAAGTGATGGGGAAACTCATTGGGAAGTGTGGGATAATGCTTGCTTGAGGCAACGTCATCCAACTTCCCTACAGACAAATTGTGATGGATGCTTACTAAATAGCCAATGTCCAACCTCCCTGCAAGCAAATCAGAATGAACGCTCAACAAGCTGGTTATCTGGAGGTGCCCAGATTTAAAACCTCCTCTCTTTAGGGCAGAGCTTTCCAAACTGTGTTGTATGTTCTGCACAAACACTCCTTGTGCTCCTCCCAGGACTGGAAAGGGGTTAGTTTAACCTCCGGTTTGCTAGTAAAACTGAATTACTGCATTGCAAAATGATGCATGTCTAAAAAAAGGTGTGTAACACCAACATGAAAAGTTTGAAACACCAACATGAAAAGTTTGGAAAGCTCTGCTGTAGGACTTCAGCAACAACCCACTCTCCACTGCTAGCAAACTACAGCAAAAGAACATGTATTCTGTTTCCCTCTACACAATAATCCACTCCTTATTTTCATTCCTCCCTCAACCAACTCTTCACAAAAACAAGGTGGGAACTCAACAATACAAAACAAATCCTTTTCCCAGTAGCTTTCTTGCCTGCTTGCCTATTCTCCCCATAATCTCACCAGTGAAGCTGAGGGGTTGGCTATATTGGAGAGAGGTGGGAAAGGAGACCACTACTGTACTGGCATTGGTCAGGCTATTTTTTTTAATGCTGTTGTGTTAGTTTTAGATTTTTAAAATCTCTTAATTGTATGCTGTTGTTTTATCTTATTGTATTATTTGTTTATAAGCTTTTGGTTTTGATCAGGTCTTAGATGACATTTTAAAATGTGAGACAAACAAATTGCAATTTGATAATATATTAAAATAATATAGCTTCTAAATAGCAGAGTTGAGACCTGCAACTTCCCTGTTTGGGGAAGTTTTTAATGTTTGATGCTGTATTGTTTTTAATATTCGGTTGGAAGCCACCCAGAGTGGCTGGGGAAACCCAGCCAGATGAGCGGGGTATAAATAATAAATTGTTGTTGTTGTTGTTGTTGTTGTTGTTGTTGTTGTTGTTATGGAATTTAAGTACCTCAATAACATTGCAGAGTTTTCCTATTCAGTTCATAACTATTGTTTCCTGCCTGCCCATACTCTTCTTAGCCTTCAGGAGCAGGTTGTCTCTGAGTGTATACTTGAGAAGGATTTCTAGTATAAATGCTGGAGCCCACAATGTTCTCCCTCTTTTTTGCTTTCTTTCTAAAAAAACAACACCACCACCACACACTCCTGCTTTCTTCTGCATCCTCCATTCCCTCCCTCTAGCTCGGGGTTTGCAGTTAAAGTCTTGAACTAAGGAATGGGAGAAATGGGTTCAAATCCCCATAACCTCGAGGCCACCCCCTTCTCTCAGCCAAACTTACCTCTGCTCGCTTCATCATGAGGTGGCAAGAGTGGTTTCTGTTTTTTGCTCCTGAGAAGTATATAGAGTTGGAAGAGGACAGGGACTATTTCCCACTTTCTCTTTCAGCTCTAAGGGCTTTTCAAGGCTCTTATTTTGGACAGGAGGTCTACATATACACACAGATCCAGCATATACTGTGTTTAGGTAAAGGTAAAGGGGTAAAGGGGCCCCTTACAGTTAAGTCCAGTCAGGAACGACTCTGGGGTTGTGGCGCTCATCTCGCTTTACAAGCCAAGGGAGCTGGCATTTGTCCGCTCCGCAGACAGTTTTTCCGGGTCATGTGGCCAGCATGACTAAGCCACTTCTGGCGCAATGGAACACCGAAACCAGAGCAGCGCACAGAAACTCCGTTTACCTTCCCGCCAGAGTATTTATCTACTTGAATTTTTTGGCGTGCTTTCAAACTGCTAGGTTGGCAGGAGCTGGGACTGAGCAATGGGAGCTAACCCCGTCACAGGGATTCGAAATACAGGGATACCGTGTTTACTTGAAACTAATGCTCACCCTTTTTTGGCCAAATTACGTTGCTACAATTGAGGTGCGCAGATGGCGCATTAGACGTGAGTAAATAGGGAAACCAAAGAAGGGGCAGACTAAATCTCTAGAGCTTGAGGTGGGGTTTTCCCTGGGACAGTTGTTGGGTAAGTGGCTTCATTTCACTGGTAATTAGCACTCAACAAATTCTGTCTTTAGTATACCTAAGTCTGATAACAATCTGTTAAGACCCACCTGAGTATGAGAAATCAGCTGCAGCAAACCTTGTATTAGACTCAGAAGTGGGCAACTAGAACTTCACCCAAAAGTAAAAGGCAAGCTGCTGACTAGTTTTTGTTACCATGGGAACTAGAGAATTCAGGGTGGGAGAGGTCAACTGGGAGAAGGCCTAGTTTATTATGCTTGCCTATTTATATGCTTTTTAAATGTTCTTTTTAAAATATTGACACACAATCAAATAATATGCAGGGTGGGGAAGCCTAGGAGAGAATCCCGATGAAGAGCCTGGGTGTGAAAAGTTGGAGCTGAAAACTGAAAGCAGAAGAGACAGGGAAGTTCTTGAATAAAATGAAGCAAGCGGGAGGGCTCTGCCTGAGAAGATGAAGATCTCAGCCATTCCGAATTTGCAGGCAAGGGAGACCAGAACAGGAGTTGTAAGGAGACTGGTGCTGAGGAGACTCTCATCCTCTTCAGACACCCTCCTGTGTACACATGATGGCTTGAAGCATCACTGGGATAGTGTGAATGCCAGCCCCACCTTAAATGTTCCTGGGCATGCAGACTCCTTTTTAGACTTTTGCATGTTTAGCAATTGGCAGTTTAAGGTGGAATTGCTGCTGCTCATTCATTCACTAGATAATACAGATGACATCATTTGCAGATTGCTGTTGTGCAGTTTTCAGCATTACTATTTCTTTTTCTTTTTTGTGTGTCAATTTCTCAGAAATAGGCAAGATTGCACTGCTACCTTCTGCTTCTGTACCTGGTGCCTTTCAAGAGCCTTCTTTCTTTTCTGTTGTTATTACTAAAGCACAAATATGGGTTTGTTTTTTTTAAAAAAGTTTAATTTTATTTTGTGCTATGTTGTAATATTTCCATACAGTTATAGCATTGTTTCACAATTTCCTAGTAGCACCAATATCTCTTGGGCATTTGGGGGTGGGTGGGTGGGAAGATACAGCAACTCAGGAGCAGTCATCAGAATACTGATTCACTAAATTACATAGCTAGAGAAATGGCCTTGCAGGGTTGTAAGCACATATATATCAGGATGTATTGTTAATGCAGTAACTTGCCTCCAAGGTACGTTAAGGAGAAAGTGTGTGTGGAGGCACACAGAGAGGTGTATTTCTTCCCACTACGTACTAAAAAAATAGCAATTATCTAATTTATATAGTTTGTGCACTTGTTAGGTTAATCAGTACAGCAATAATTTATATTTAGTAATACCCACAAAATATGCTATTTGTTCTTTACAAATCAAATTTAGGAGCTGATTATTAATCACACCTCTAATCCTGGCTTGTGAAATCATCTAGGAGTATATTGCATTCTGGTTAAAATCCTCCAAGCATGTGTTTCAACACCATCCAAGGACGTATTGTGAATGAAGTACTGCAAAGGCCATATCTATCTATGGTGGAGAGGGCAAGAATGTGTAGAGACTACACAGCTTAAGTTATGGGAGCGTAGATTTTGATGGAACATTAGAAGAAACTTCTTGACTGTAAGAAGAGCAGTTTGACAATGGAACCAAACAACTGGTATGGCCTGTTGTGCAGTGTCACAAGGCAGTCAGTGCTGCTGCCGGGCTATTTTGTGCGCAAGGCTACTTGCACCCATCCGCCCAACAAACTGTTAATTTCAATTTTCAGAAACGGATGTCTTTGTACGAATTACTTACGAAAATGATAAAATTCTTCAAAGTATAAAATGAAAGTAAAATACTAACAGAAATTTGTAAAATGATTCTGTATAATATGGTTCAGTACTGTGCCCCTCTGAGGTCTGTGCCCTAGGCGGCAGCCTGGTTGACCTAAAGGCACGAGCCCTGATGATGGCAGTGGTGGCAGTGCCCAACGTGTGTAATTTCCTTCCCATGGAATAGTGGTTGCCCCCACCACCACCATGCTGACAATTCGTATACTTTAACTGAAGATGTATATATTCCCTTGGGCCTTGGGGAGATACTGTAAATGGTTCTTCATTTCTGCCTACTGCACTTTGCTAATTTGCTTTTGGATATGAAGTTTTAAATGTTTTAATTATTGTTTTGAAACTCATTGTATTTTGTAATGTTGTGATCCCAGGTAGGGTGACAAATGCTGCCACTACAATGAATAATAACAACAACTTGATTCTATGATTCACATAAAATGATGTGGCTTTCCTTATAATGGCAGGGGGGAAATCCCTGCTAAATTCACAAACAATGTCACTTATGAAGAAAATAATTCATAGTGGGGCAAGTATACAACCCAGCTTTATGCTCTGTATCATTGGTAGGGGGTTAGTCAAAAGACGATTGGAAAAGCTTTAACCTTTTAAAGTGTTGGATAAAGGACTTTAATGAACCACAACAAGCAGTAATCCAGATTTGTACACGGATTGGGCAGTGCTCTATTCTATAGATAGATCTCAAAAGTTATGAAAATAACAACAGGTGATCCTTCTATACCAGGCATAGGCAACCTGGGCTCTCCAAATGTTTTGGAACTACAACTCCCATGATCCCTGACCACTGGCCCTGTTAGCTAGGGATCATGGGAATTGTAGTTCCAAAACATCTGGAGAGCCAAGGTGGCCTATGCCTGTTCTATACCATCACATATTTGTGTATCATGTGAGCAGTTATTCATGGAAGAATTACTAGGCCTCAACCCAGCCTTCTCTTCAGTTAATTTACCTGGCTCTTAAGTTTATGAGCAATTGTTGTCTAGTTAAGACCACCATGAGTTGGGTCCAAAGGTTCAATTCAACATGAGAAAGAAATCTCCCTCTCTTGTAGAAAGGCAGTCTTATACAGTATCTCATGCTATAGCATTGCACAAGAAAAGTGAAAAACAAATATGTTATTCAGTTTGTCCAAGATCATGCATAATCTCTGGCAGAGGTAGCAGCATGAGAAGTGCCAGAAAGCCTGTCACAACATTGTGTGAAATTGTGTGAACATGCTAATATGGAAGTGTTTCTGGAACAGCATTAGCATCTATTTTCCTTCTGCTCATGGTTCTTTGGATCCAACCCATAATCTGTTAAATTTATCAGTTTAGTGAGGGGGAGGGGAAAGGTCAAAGAAAAGGAGAGTTATCATGTGAACAAACCCTTTTTATAGGTTCTTTGTTTTAAAATATAATGTGGAAAACCTTATTGAAAGTGAGTGATTATCTATCTGCTTAATAATAATAATTCCACTATTATAAGCCTCAAAATTCTATAGCTTATAAAAATACTGTTGAGCTAATAACTTGAAACTGGGTAATCTACCTAATGCGGTTCACAAATGCACCAAATCACAAAAAAGATCCAAAAAAATTGCAACTGCTATAGCAAGTTAATAAATGCTTTAAAAAAAACCACACACACTGACTTTTCTCTAATTTTTAGACAGTCCTATATATTTCTTTCAATTTTTGGTAGAAACTACCAACTTAGTTTATTCAGGTTTGTCAAGGAACATAGTCCAAGGAACATTGGTTTGGTGAAGTTCTGACTGGCAATAGTAAAAAAGGTTTTCCTGCCCCATGGCAGCATTTCCTGGCAAAATAAGTTAGGGCATGGACAGGTCAATGTTTGAAGCAGCTTTTTTTTTTCTTGGACTACAGTGTTTGCTGAGAGAGCATCTGCTAGATGCCATGCTCAGTTAATACACCTTTAGTTATAGTATATGACAATATAATGCAATGGATAGACAAGGGTGCACTAATTTTGGGTGCCCCATTTGGAAACCTGAGAAACTTTTGGGGGAGACCACACTCCCAAACTGCAACCTTCCCAATCATCCCACACACCCCTGTGAATTGACCTATGGCTCTTTGTTGCTTACATCAGCAGCTGGCAGGCTGGTTTAAACAGTGGGAAGGGCTCACCACAGAGGAGACCGTTCCTGTGGCACTATAGTAAGACTGAATGACACGGGAGTTCAATTTTCTTATTCTGAACTACAACGTGATGAACATGAAAGAAATGCTCATTCACTACCATGTTGAGATTTCCACCAGCCGTCATGCTGCAAGATATCTGGGGTTTCTTTGGAACCTGAGATGCTTCGTGGAGATAAAAGAGGCTGGGTAGGATGGTGCTGCAGTTGAGACAAAGTGATACGTAAGTAGAAGGGTTTTAACATCCCCTTCCAGCCAGTGCAGAATTTATTCACTTCAAATTGCACCCTGCCAATAGCACTACACACAGAAAAGATGTGTGGGCTAAGAACTGTGAGTTCAGATGTCTAACTTGAACTTGAACTCCCTGTGAACTGACGTGAACTCCCTCTGAGCTCCTTTTTAGAGGGGGGAAAGCACTGGCCTGCAAACGCACTGAAATATAAATAATTAAGCAACCCATCCCTGCTCAAAATCAGTATGTTAACCGCCTCCACACTGCCAAGATTCACTATTTGTTGTTGCCTCTTTAAAAATCTATGAAATGGGTGAATTATTTTTTAAAACGTGCCTTGGCATTCATCGTCATTGGCTTCGACATCAATCACAATAGCGCTCCTCTTACCCCTGCTGCATCAGAGGAGACCAGACCATCTCCCACTGTTTAAGCCATTCCGCCAATGAGTGATGTAAGCAAGAAACAGGCTGGGTCAACCCACACGAAGGCTCAGGTGCATCCCAAGGCAATTCAGGATCAGGACAATACGGGGCATGTTTGCTGGTCCCAGGGACTTCAACCTTGCCACATGAATTTGGGACTCAATGACCATGGAAAAGTGTGAATGCATGGAAGGTTAAGGCATCAGCTTCCAGTTTCCTGGCTGGGGAGCTTGAGCTTGCTGTAGTGTGTGGCTTGTCTCACTACTTTTGTTATCTGGAGCAGTCTGCTTGCATGCACTTTTAGTGCCTGCTTTCTGGGGTGAAGGCTTTTGTGAGTACCATTGGTTGGCAACCCCTGATCAGACTCCTTGTGCCATGGACTGGTGGATATTTTATAAGACTCTGGGGCTGCCAAAGGTGCGGCTTTGAAAAAACATGCAGGGAAGCCTTAAGATCTGCTCATGTGTTATTCCTGAATAGGTATATTATATCAAATTGTGTAGATGGCCAGGGGCAGCATGCACCAGCTTAGCCCCCAATGCCCCCTTGTACTCCATCCCTTTAATGCTTTGAGTCGGAAGTTCTGAAGGAGGATGGAAATATATTCAGCTGAATATGCTAACAATCCTCCCATGGCTGGGAATCCTGGTAATGGGAAGGCTTGTGAGCACATGAAGCTAAATTTACCAACAACCCCCTTTTAGACCTTCCTGCTTAACAGATGGGGGCCAGACACTGGGGCAGAGCTTTCATGTACAACCCATAGCCCTCTTAACACGTTCCATAATTCAGTGTAATGGTTGCAGGACAATCTACCTTAATTTCCATCTTTTGGGCAAATGTCAGGAGGAAGTGGGGCATCTATGGGTGATTAACAGTGAATGGGCTGTCATGACATAGGAAGCATGGAAATGGAAAAAAGAAAAGCAACAACTGTAAGATTTGATTGCTTAAGTGAAAGACAAGGAAATATAGATTCCAGATAAAACAAACTGGCATTGCTGATTCCCAACATGAATTTTGCCCTTTTAAAATAGCAATAGCTACGATAAGCAAGCCACAGTCATCTTAGCCAGGCAGGTTAAGGAAAAGAAGAAGAAGCTGCATTTTTTTGCCTTAGCATTTGACAAAATGCAACTGAACTTTGTTGATACCAAGGTGCTTGATGGTCACTTTGATTTAAGTGATGCCACCTAACTTTGATTAAAGTGATGCCATTGGCATTTCTGCCAATGTGAGTTTCTCCTACAACTGTTTTACAAGCTGTCCTTTGTGCTTTTTACCAATGGTAGTATTTCCTCTTCTCTTGAGTTTGACTTAGTATTTATTTATAATTTTATTATGCCTAATGTCAATAATAAACTTTAGTTTTTATTATTTAACTGCAAATGGGGCATCTGAATTGATAGCCAAAAGTATTAGGGTGTTGTTGTTGTTTTTTGGTAATACTATACAACCAGTATTTAGAAATTATGTGATAGAAGCTAAAGTCTCCTTTTAATGAACCTTTTGGAACACCTCCCCCAGTAGTATTAATAGCACATCTGGTTGTGCTGCAAGACAATACTAAAAGTGTTAATTAATGTATGGCTATCAGACTGCAAGGATGCGGGTGGCGCTGGTGTCTAAACCACAGAGCCTAGGGCTTGCTGATCGGAGGGTCGGCGGTTCGAATCCCCACGACAGGGTGAGCTCCCATTGTTCGGTCCCAGCTCCTACCCACCTAGCACTTGAAAGCACATCAAGTGCAAATAGATACCTTCCGGCGGGAAGGTAAACAGTGTTTCCATGCGCTGCTCTGGTTCACCAGAAGTGGCTTAGTCATGCTGGCCACATGACCCAGAAGCTATCTGCGGACAAACACCGGCTCCCTCAGCCTATAGAGCGAGATGAGCGCTGCAACCCCAGAGTCGTCCAAGACTGGACCTAATGGTCAGGGGTACCTTTACCTTTACCAGACTGCAAGGAGATATCAATATGTATATCCTATACTCCAAGTAGATATCCTTTTATGAATTGCTAGGACAAAAGTATAAAGAGCTTGATACAGTTGTACTTGGAAGGATACTCTTAAGGGTGACACTTAATCCTACGATGAGGCAGAGTGAGGCTGAAGTGCAGGGAGTGGCCAGAGCTGTGCCATGCCATGTTGCTGCCCTATACCCTCTATGCTAGCCTGTTGCCCTCAAGTGCACTGGAAGATATTGTCCTTTCACCAGTCTTGAAGTGAGATTCAGCTACCAGTCCAATCGGCTTCTTACTGTGCCTTGGGGGAGAGTGCTCTCTTGTCCTTTGCCTCAGGCAGCCAAAAGTCTTGAGCCGGCCAAAAGAATGATAAAATAAAAACTATTCACCAAATGTGTGTGCCCCAGAGATATTAGCAAAATGACCTTATCAGTACTGGGCTGTAGGCAACCGAAGCAGATGTGGAAGGGATACTTCTTTTTTGGCGATCACTCATAGCCTCGTAAGATCGTCTTCCACGAACATGGTCTTAACAGTAAGTGACGGTGGAGGCCAATTCTGGATCCACAGGATATGGGCCCAGCATTGCTTCCAGGTATCAGAATTAGTTTGCTAGTAGATTGGAAAACATTGCACAACAAGGATAATCACAAAGAAGGTTGTCCACTGGTCTGGGGTCTCAAAGCCAACATGTTTGTCCAAGGAAGCTGGAAGCAGAATACTGGGTGGTTGCAGAGAGGAAGGTTTCCAATTCAAGACCTGCAGATTCTGATAGACCAGAAATTTAATTCAATGTCTCTCAATGTCCCTTTCTCCAGTGTGGGCCAGCAGCACAGCTGAGGTATTCCTGACAGACACTTGCACTGATGCCAGCTAGTCAACATCCAAACCAAAGCAAGCTGTGCCAGGCAAGCTGGTGGTCTACAATGACCTGGCATCACTTTGTGGCTGCATATTCAGTGTGCTTCCATGCTTTTGTGAATATTATGTAGTCTGAATATTATGATTGTTTATTGCACTTATTTGTTGCTTTACAAAAATAGTCTCAGAGTGGCTTACAGTGGCTGAAATCAGTTAAAAATCAGCTTTTAAAAAATGTGGAAAATTCCTAAAGTGTTGGTACAGATTACTATGGGAAGGATAAATCTCATTCCACTCCACTAAAAGATGAGCACCACAAAAGAGGCCAGAATCATACTGAGGTATCTGGGCAAACAGGAATGCCTTAGTCTGGTACCTTGAAACTGATAATGATGGTACCAGGCATTCTTCCGAGTATTCAACGAATGGAAAGCCACCACAGAAATAATGTTTTAATGTTGCCACCGTCCATTTCCCTCAAAGAAGGGAGAAGGGCTGATTATGATGACTACGGGGTCTGGCGAGGTTTATGTGGAGAGGGGTGGTCTGAGGTATTGGGGTCCTGAGCCACATAAGGCCAGTCAGTCATCTAGCCACTGAATTCTGCACAAAATGGAACATTGCTGTATTCTACCTTAGAGGTTACTAGATCATAGGCAACAGAAGCTAGGCAATCATAGGCCATCAGCTGAAGCTTATGGAAAGCACTCCTCAGCACCAGGCCACTAATGTCTCCAGAGACAATAGTGGGTCCTGAAGAACCTCCAAACTGTGCATCTGTCCTTTGAAGGGGAGTGCAACCCCTTTCAGAACAGACTGAACCCCACCCATCCCATCTAGGGAACACCTTCTAATTGTGCTTCAACCTAATAGTGGATTGAGATTGTGTTTATTTACTCTCATCCAGTCCATTACTGAAACCAGACACCAGTCTAGCAGTACAGCCACAATGGAAGGCGAAACAGAGCTGTGTGTAGTAATCAGCATATTGATGACAATGCACTCCAAATATCCAGATCAGGCACCCCCCAAACTCTGGCCCTCCAGATGTTTTGGACTACAGTTCCCATCATCCCTGACCACTGGTCCTCTTACCTAGGGATCATGGGAGTTATAGGCCAAAACATCTGGAGGGCTGCAGTTTGGGGATGCCTGATCCAGATGAACCCACTCAGTGGTTTCATATAGTTGCTGTTTAACATCCATATTGTACCTAACATACACATTCCTGCAAGTAACTTCCCCTAATATAACTCATATTTGTAATTTTTTTTACAATAATAAATACATAATATTCTACAGCCTTCTAAATGTGTTTGTGTTTGAGAGAGTTATTGTTATGTTTTGTTTTTGTTTTAACTATCTATTTTGTGCTTTTGGCTTGCATTTTTATCTCGAGAACCGCCCCAAGATCTTTAGATGAAGGGCAGTGTGTAAATTTAATAAATAAAAAATAAAACAACAATAATATTTTCAATACATTATGTGCTCTATGGATGCTTTCCCATAATACAGTAACCAAAAGTTAAGAGAAGTATGAACAGCAGAAGGAAAATTGCTTTTCAGTTATGTTGTTTGGGAAAGCGTGAATTGGGTCAGTTCGTGCTGAAATACAAACTGAACTGAATTTCACCCCATTCCTATCAGGGCTGCGCGGTGGACCACAAACCACCTGCAGGTTGGATGGGCAAAAGGGCACGTCCACCTAGACTAAGACGTTCAGTGCAGAACACATCTAGTGCTGATGATTGCATTGTTAACTGGTGGATGAGATTACAGCATCCTCTTAATGTGCCAGATTCATTTTTCTCTCTATCTTGGATGCCATTCAACTGGTGACAGAAATGCCTGCAGGAGGGTTGGCAATATAGTGTTGACCATCTCTGATTTGCTGGTGACTCTTGTGCACTCAGGAGGGTTTCAGGCTAAAGAGCAGCACTTAATTTCTGAGCATAGCTGTCAAGTTTTCCCTTTTCTCGCGAGGAAGCCTATTCAGCATAAGGGAATTTCCCTTTAAAAAAGGGAGAACTTGACAGCTATGTTTCTGAGTAAGCATTGTTTAGGATTGGGATATGTTTCTAAAATTGTTTCTTTAACATGCTTTCTGCTTGGAGTGGAAACACGCCATTACAATTTCTACTGTGGTTTGAGTTCTCATAATTCTGATCTGTGAAGTTGCTTTTCTACTTTTGTACTGCAATGTTACATTTAAAAATCGAAATGCATAATGACATTTTACTAGCTGAGATGAATACCTAAACAATTTCACAGTTTCAGTTATGTAGATATAATATATAAAGTCACTTGATGCCAAGAAGCTCATTTAGTCATCTTGCTGTACATTACTATATTGAAAAATGACTTGAGATATAGATTTATATCTAAAAAATGAATGAATTATTGTACTGTAGGTCCACCCACTTCTCATATTTTTTATTAATGGACATATAAACAAGAAGGTGAATCTTTCAGCCCACTTAGTCTGTTTCAATGACTTCCCAAGTGCACAGAAATGCACATTTATTCATTGTCAGTACTGCTCTTTCTATCTAAAAATTATGTAAATTAATTTCACAATAGAAAGAAGCTGGGTGTTATGCTGGTATTACCATCTTAATATAAATTAATTATGGTGTTATCATATTATTATAAATTAATTCTTCATTAATCTGAAATAATTTTGTTTTCGCTAAGTATTTATAATAAAAAGTTCCTAAACTATATGCTGAAATATATAGCAGAAGGTCATAAATTTGGAAAGCATACAAGCATTTTGAAATGGGATTTCTCTAAGACAAAAGTACATATATTTCAGACCTGAATGACCTGCTGAAACACTGTATTGTTTGTTTTAATTTTTTCCTAAATCTCACTTCACCCTAACTGATTCTAGGATGGTGTTCAATATGACACTGTATTTTTATTTTATTAAAAAAACCCACCCCAATGCCCATCCTTCATAACAATACAACTGTAAATATTTGGTATGATGTACTGGTAATATATCTGTTGCGCTGGACCAGACTGTCCATTTTGTAATAGAAAGGTTCATTCCCTGTTTAGGGAGGCTTTTAATGTTTAATCGATTATTTTATTTTTCTGTTGGAAGCCACCCAGAGTGGCTGGGGAATACCAGCCAGATGGGTGGGGTATAAATAAATTATTATTATTATTATTATTATTATTATTATTATTATTATTATTACAGTGTATTATTATTATTATTGTTGTTGTTGTTGTTATTATTATTATTATTATTATTCCATTTGTCAAAGAGACTGTGATCCAGAGGAGGCTTTCACTGGAGGAAGGGGCAGCAAATTTCCCACTGTAGATGACTCAGAAATCATGGAAACATTACAAGTTGGTGATGGTGTTGTGTGGCTTGTGAGTGAACAATATGTTGCAGTACTGAGAACGGTCTAGTGCGGCTGGCGGCTAGATATCTTCTGGATACAATGCAAAACTTTAATGTGAGCAAGTATTTTCAAATAAAGAAATTTTACTAAGTATTTTGTGGCCAGAGATATTTATATGCATATAAATATTTTAAAGTATTTTTTCAGGGAAAAAATAAAAAATAAAAATTCCTTCCAGTAGCACCCTAGAGACCAACTAAGTTTGTCATAGGTATGAGCTTTTGTGTGCATGCACACTTCTTCAGATACACTGAAACAGAAGTCACCAGACCCTTATGTATAGTCAGAGGGTGGGGAGGGGCCAAACTCTACGTCAAAGGATAAATGGACATCTGACATCAGGAACCACAAGACAGAGAAACCAGTAGGAGAACACTTCAATCTCCCAGGACATTCTATACAAGATCTCAAAGTAGCTGTCTTATTACAGAAAATTTTCAGAAACAGACTGGAAAGAGAAGTTGCTGAATTGCAACTCATTACCAAGCTTAAAACCATGGGGAGACCTGGTCTGACATTGGATTCTTATCTCATTGTACATGATAAAGCTTTCTTTAGCCATATCACCCCTTGATTTTTCCTGCAAGACCAATTGCAGTCGTTGACAGGTTTACCACTCCTATCAGCCAATCACCCATTCCCACCACCCTTCTGAGTATTACCCCTCCCCACCATCTGACTAGACATAAGGGTCTGGTGACTTCTGTTTCAGTGTATCTGAAGAAGTGTGCATGCACACGAAAGCTCATACCTATGACAAACTTAGTTGGTCTCTAAGGTGCTACTGGAAGGAATTTTTATTTTTTATTTTTTCGGCTACGTCAGACCAACACGGCTACCTACCTGTAACTAAGTATTTTTTATTAGTTTTTTTCAATCATTTTAACCCACTTTATATTTAAAACCCAACAGCTTACAATTAATAAAATCCATTATAGCCAACGATATAAAACTGCCACCATAGCAAAATAACAACACACAAAGCAACATCTTCATGGGGATCCAAGGTATTTTTGCACCTCCTCTTCTGTTTGCAGCCCTATTTGCTCATTTTAAAGCCCCTATAAAGATCAGGGGTCTTCTGGAGCAGCTCATGAAGTGTGAGAAAACTGGCTATGTCTCCCTTCCATGTGAACACTGAAGTGTTTTGCAAGCAAGGACTGGCCTCCATGGATCTTGGGCATTGACTAACCTCCAACCTTAAATGCCTAATGGAAGATTATTTGGATTCCTAAATGCTTATAGAGTTGGGAACTGGCAAATATAACCAGCTATGTAATGTTAGAGGCATTTCTCTAAAAGGACCCTCCTCACGAGAATTGCAGAATCACAATGACAATAACACTGCTAACCCATTAAAAGACTAGTTCTTCTGTGGCCTATGGGAGAAAAGTGACTAATATATTTATATCATAAAACCTTATTTTTTTCCCTTCCCTGTTCCTGCTATTAACAACTTATGAGCAGCAGTTTATACGGTATAATGCTGGTGCCAGGTTCAATCTGAGAGTACCTTGCCTAAAGTTCAAGTTTGTGCTGTTTTGTAACCTCTGACATGTTTTTACATGTTTAGTAGAACTGCTAATGGGAAAGTATGCTGCACTGGGAATGTGATAAAAGTTGGAGGTTTTTAAAAAGTAGCTCATATCTATGTACTGTTCAAAGAGAGGAAAAGTAGATGCATTGTTTCATAACATGAGGAGGATACTAAATATTCAATACAGAGGTACCTCTTGTTGCAAACGGTATCTGTTCCGGAGGCCCGTTCGCAACATGAAAAGGCCGCATCCTGAAGCGCCGCACCTGCGCTCGCACGTGATGCAATGCGGCGCTTCTGCGCATGACCAAAGTGCAATTTAGCGCTTCTGCGCAGATGCGCAGGTTACGGACGCGCCGAACCCGGAAGTAACCCGTTCCAGGACTGCCGGGTTTGGAGCGTCCGTAACCTGAAAAGATGCAACCCGCAGTGGACGTATCATGAGGTATGACTGTATGTGTTTCTTGGGAAACTGTTTGTACAATTCTTGTGATACATAATTATTTCATTTGGAAGTGCTTTAGGATTCCAAAACATCTCATTCTTAATTGTTCAATTCGACCAAGCAAGATAGAGCATTCCAGTTCTTATCTGAAAGCTTCCTAGAAGCTTCTTATGGGACAGTCTTGAAACATAAATAAGTCTGAATACACCTAGGAAATTTTTAGACATATTTAGCTATATGTAGATGCCCTGTGGGTGCTGTGTTCATATTTTGACTGGGCAGCAGATAGTTTTCAAGGATAATGTAACTAAAACTCAAAGCCGCAGTGCTGTTCATGGACAGAAACAGGCAAGATTTAGATAGCAGGAGCCAAATAACAAACTTGATCCATTAGCAGGTGTTTGTTCTCAAGTGATACATTAGATTGCAGCGGAGAACCTCTGGCCTACAGGCCTAATTTGGCCTGGCACAGGTCCCAGTTTGGCCTGCAGAGCCACTTGCCCCACACCACATCTGTCCCATGTCAGGTGTGGGACAGGTTAGTATGCAACTCCAAATGAACGAACAAAGGCTTAAACTGAGCTTTCAATTGTCTCTTTGCAAGTGGCTCTCATCAGTGCATTCAATGAGTTCCTTTGAAGGGGAGTTTTCAGTGCCAGTCAGCTGATTGCTGGGGGTCACTATGAGTTCCACTTTGTCCATTTCCAGGTGTAGTTTGAATTCAAACCACTCCTGCAAACAAACTTCAGAGGGCACGATGTGACCTCTGATCAGCTGATACAGTAGCCCCCCTTTGAAGTTGTTGCCTGGTGTCATAATGACATCTGATGATTGACAGGTGGGCAGTGTTGGCCCACAGGTGATGGAGGAAATTGGGATCTGGCCTGCCAGCTGGATACACTTCACCACCTCTGCCTTAGATACGGTACTTGTGTGCCAGAGAAAAAGCAAATACCTATTTCACTGTATTCCCATCTTCTCAGCTACTGTGGCTACTTGAAAGGCCAATAAATCAACTGAGGACTTTGTATCAGTGAAGCGTGAACTGAGCTCATCAGTAATATGCATCTAGTATTCACATGACAGCAGTGGATGCTCTGGGTCTTCCTAAATAGATACGTTATGGCCTGTGGAATGCTGAGTAGGATCAGATCACTCCATCATTGAGAGCCAGTGTAGTGTAGTGGTTAAGAGCGGTACACTCATAATCTGGTGAACCAGGTTCGCGTCTCCGCTCCTCCACATGCAGCTGCTGGGTGACCTTGGGCTAGTCACACTTCTCTGAAGTCTCTCAGCCTCACTCACCTCACAGAGTGTTTGTTGTGGGGGAGAAGGGGAAAGGAGAATGTTAGCCGCTTTGAGATTCCTTCGGGTAAAGCGGAATATCAAATCCAAAGTACTCCTCCTCCTCCTCCTCCTCCTCCTCCTCCTCCTCCTCCTCCTCCTCCTCCTCCTCCTCCTCCTCCTCCTCAGTGTGACACGGTACATGGAATGTTAGGCAAGATGTACACAATGCAAGGAATGTTAGACTTGGGCCAGGGAGCTCTGGATTCACAATTCCATCCATTTAGCCTTGGGCATGTCTAATCTACCTCAGATAGTTTACATACTGCTCTGAATGCAGCATCAAATGTTATAAGTGAAAATGAAGGCAGGGTGCAGCTCTGCTGGGAAGAAAAGGGTCTGGGTTTCTGGTTATGGGGGATTTAAAAGATGGCTGAGATGAAACACAGTATTTGAAAATTTTTGTTCCTAGGCAAGTGTCACTAGCTGCTTGGCACAGACACATCGCGTCAAGGATGAGCTCCACAGTGCACACTTCAGTGATCCCAAACAGAGAAACTGTGTTGCACAATCTTTCATGATCAAACTGTAAACAAGAATGCAGGAGCTCAAACCAATAGACCTCCTTCACTCCTTGCTAGTCTGCAGTAGCCAAACATTAATTTCAGATGAAGAGGGGTGGGGGTGGGGAATCTGAATGCTGATGATGTTCTGTGGATATGAAATGAAGATAATTTCTCTTGACTGAACAACATGCATAATTTATTGTTTGGAAAATCATTGGGCAGCAATGCAGTTAAGTCCAAACACCTGGATTTAAGCCAAGTCGCTCTTGCTGGTATAAGTTGAGTTCAGTGTGATGGGTAAGTGCATATTCTGTAGGAACACTGATGAGCATGCCACAAGCACATTTTATGTATAGCAGGATATTCCCACAGATATCCTTATTGCGGAGATGGTCATGCTGTGTGTGTCCTCTCTGAGAAAGAAAATGTGGTTAATTGAGCACTTGCAGTCATACACCAGAGAAGTGCACAGATGCGATGCTAATATTTTTTCAGAAATGTAAAATAGAATTAGCACAAAAGGTTTACAAAATGGTCTGGGCATTTCTGCAGGAGGGTGGCTTTTGTTTCTGTGTGTGTCTGGGATGTACATAATTTGAACGGGTTGTATTTTATTTAGTTCAATATCTCATAAAGAGTCAAAGACTGAAATTGGGGGAGGGGGGAGGAATCTATTCTTTTCCTTTTCTAGCTGAAGCTGGCTCTGCACAGCATGGATTGGCTGACTCTTTTTGACCTCCTGAGTCTACTCTCTCCTGCTTCCCCAGGCAGATTTTCAAATTTTAAAAAATGCATATGTGCTTTAATAAGATAAAGAATAGACATTCAATTAGCAAGGATGCTACACTTTGTGAAGCAAAAAATTAGACATTATTCATGTATTTGTATTTGCTTATTTGAAATGAAAAAGTAGGAGCACCTAATTGGAGCATGTGGGGAGGCGGGGGAAAGCAAGCAATAAACTTTGTATGTCTCCTCCAGGAGAAGTCCAGAGGGTGGCAACACGAGAATGGGCCTTTTCTGCAGTGGCTCTCTGTTTGTGGATTGCTCTCCCCAGGAAATGTACCTGTTCTCTCAGGCCTTTAACTAATTGAACAATCTATTGCCTTTTAATTTCTGTGTGTGGCAACCTCAGGACTGAATTACTGCACTGATGTGGTGTGGGGATGCTCTAGTCCAACCAGGGCAGCTATCCAAGAACATGCTATACAGGCAACCCCCCATTTACACGTGTTCAATAGGAGCACAACTGCCCACACGCATATTGTGTCAAACCTGGAAGTGACCCAAAACCGTCACAAAAAGGGGAAGAATGGAATGGGGGAGGAACAGGGTGTTTGCACTGGTGGAGGAAGAGGAGTACGGGGGGAGCACACCGCCCCCGGTACCGCCATCCTGGTGGGGTTCCATTGCAGCTCCCCCCTGCCTGCGCTGGGCGCCCCACCCCTGCCAGCAATGCGCCACTCCCCCAGAACACGCACCACGCCCCTGCAGCTGGCTCCCCCCGCCCCTGGGATGCGTACCAGCCCCGCCACTGCCTGCTCTCCGCCCCCCGGTGCCACTGGGGGTTTGAAGGCTTTTTCAATGGTGTTTCAAATATATGCAATTTTACTGAGGTGCATGGCGCCTCGAAATATAGGTAAAGGTAAAGGTAAGTGGGTGGCGCTGTGGTCTAAACCAGAGCCTTGGGCTTGCCGATCAGAAGGTCAGCGGTTCGAATCCCTGTGACGGGGTGAGCTCCCGTTGCTCGGTCCCTGCTCCTGCCAACCTAGCAGTTTGAAAGCACATCAAAGCACAAGTAGATAAATAGGTACCGCTCTGGCGGGAAGGTAAATGGCGTTTCCATGCACTGCTCTGATTCGCCAGAAGCGGCTTAGTCATGCTGGCCACATGACCCAGAAGCTGTACGCCGGCTCCCTCGGCCAGTAAAGCAAGATGAGCGCCACAACCCCAGAGTCATCCGTGACTGGACCTAATGGTCAGGGGTCCCTCTACCTTTACATTTACCGACTCTGGGGTTGCGGCGCTCATCTTGCTTTACAGGCCGAGGGAGCTGGCATTTGTCCGTAGACAGTTTTTCTGGGTCATGTGGCCAGTATGACTAAGCCACTTCTGGTGCAACAGAACACCAAAACAAGATTTATCTACTTGCACTTTTTGGTGTGCTTTTGAACTGCTAGGTTGGCAGGAGCTGGGACCAAGCAACCCGTTGCTGGGATTTGAACCACCGACCTTCTGATTGCAAGCCCAAAAGGCTCAGTGTCCCCTCCTTGAAATATCACCCCCGCGTAAACAGGCTTTTTTTTGCCTGTACAGTATCCATTTTGATGGTGCTGCACTGCCTGCTGATTTGCTACTGAGCCAATGTCAAACCAAGGTGCTTTTTGTAACATATAAGAGTCCTATGTAACCTAGAAACTGATAGAATGCTTGCTCCCAGTTGCACTTGCACAGCTGTTTTGATGCAGTGAGTACACCCTCTTAACCGTGCCACATTTGCTGAGCACTCACTCTGTGACAACGTAAAGAGGGCATTCCCGATACATGGACCCCATGTGAGGAACACCCTCCCTCTTCAGGTTCAAGTGATGCCGATCTTGTTGGCTTTTGGGTACCGGTTAAAAGCCCATCTATTTGTGGAGCTCTTTGGTTAAATTGCTTTATTGTGGGTGCCCCCACTGGACTGGCTGTTTTGTTGCTCCTATTTTATCATTATAAATTTTTTATGATAAATTGTGATTTCATTGTGTTGTGATTTGCACACCTGTAGAAATCATGCTCTGGGATTATTTTTTAAAGATGAGTGAGTCAGATACCTTCTAAATAAATAAATAAAAACGTGGAAAGATCTTACCATCCTCAATGGGATTAAAGTGGCACAACTGAGTTGCCTCTCAGACCACTTAGCCCTGCACTTGAACCCAGATATTCACAGCTTGCTCACCCCAAAAATCATCAGCATTGGATGTGCTTTCACAGGTGACATCACTACTTAACTACAATTTTGTACATTTTAAAATATTTGACATATTAATTGGCCGATCCATCTTACTGATTCATTGTTACATTCTGATCTAGAAAATGTGTTCTCCTTTACAAAGGGAACAGAAGTAGCAATGTTCCCTATCAAATACATTCTAGAGTTGTGGCAAGCTAATTCCTATCTACTACGCAAATAAATTGCATGGACTTTTTTATAGCACTAATGTTCTAAAATGTACTTCATTTTATGTTTATAGGAGACATATAAAGATTTTCAGGAAGACTAGTTTCCAGACATGGGGAAAGATTTCAAGACCATGCTATCTCTAACCTTAACTGTAGAATGGAATTTTTTTTTTCTCTCTCGTGCACCTATTTTTTTTATTTTTTTTTATTTTTTTTTCTCTCTTTCTTTTTTTGATATTTGCCTACTCCTCCCTTCCCTATGGTTCTATATCACTCTTTCTACTCACACTCCACCTCTTCCTCTCTCTCCTTTACTTTTCTCTTCTCTCCTGATATTTCATAATTTCGACATTCAAAAATGTACAAGAATGTTCTTGGACCGAGTTGAAGATATAATGTACTGTTTTATCAATCTTTCAAATAAAAATTAAAAAAAAAGGAAATGATGAGTCTTTTAAAGAAATAATTCATAGGTTATACATGCAGATTATACATAGCATGTGTGGTTGGTTATTCCTGAAGTTCAGCTATTTTTGGTGAAGTGATTAAAGCGATTTCACGTACAATGGCAAATGGAGCTTAAAAGAAAGTGTACTGCTTTTAATTATAAGGCAGCAATTGTGTAGAAAGACCATGTTTAACTCGTGACGTAAGCGTTAAGACATCCCACCATCCAGCTAATTGCTTGGAGTAATAATAATCACTTTCGTACTGAATTCCGGCATATCAAACACTTTTGACAACCAATTCTAACACTAAAAATATCTGTGGCATCTCCAGTACATACCTATTTGAACTTCAGCACTTTATCCGTGTAATCTTCCCTAGTCGGATTTTTTAATGCCTCGTGCCAGGAACATAGAGGAGAGATCTGCAGACTGAAAGAGAAGTGAATCTCTGCAAGTTAACCTGTGCAGATAAATATCTAGGGCCTGGCAGTAATATGTCAGGATAAATCACATATTGTTCAATGAAAGATATGTTGCACTTCAAATGATAGACTGAATACAATAACAGTGAGAGTACAACATCATGACCCTAGCAGTTGGGGCGATGCAGCCATTACATTCACCCTGCTTCTCAAGGTTAACGCAAATGTATGGTATTTCAGGATAACACGTTATTGTTGCAAATGATGGTATCATTTTTATTACAGAACAATTTCTTCAGAAGTCTTTCCTTAGTGAAGTCCTGCTGTAAAATGGCAGCAAGACTGAAGGAGTTTGCTGTTTTGAAACAGCTCACATAAATGTAACGTTTTATACATTTTCAGCTTATCTCTACCAAGTTGACTGTTTACACATAAAAGGAACTGGAATCTATTTTTATATGTGTTATGTTTGTTTACAGTATAGTGCATGGCTCCATTCCTTAAGGAGCCTTTGCAAACTCAGGGTGCCTGAATGTGCCTTCGAGGAGTGTTATTCAGTACTGTACCTCCTTGTAGTTAAAGGCCGAGCGAAGAGTTTGTATGAATTCTGAAAACGTGGTGCTCCTAAAACTGCCAGACGGAGATAATAAACGTTGAGGGTTAGGATGGGCAACCTGTGCTTTTCCCACAGTGCTGAGGAGCTACAACTCCCATAATCTCTGACGGATGGCTATTGTGGCTATGGCTGATGGGCATTGGTATCCAATGTTTGGAGGGCCACAGATCTCCCCACCTTGGCCCATGGGTTGATGGTTATGTCCATGTTCAGGCCACCCAAAATGCTTCTGTGTTGCACCCTGGCCCCATAGAGTAAGCAAACAATTTAAAAGCCACTTGCTATCTACACAAACCCAATTTGTGGCAGCGGCTCACTTCATAAGCAAGCCAAGCAGTGCATATGGGAAGCAATTTTGTCATTCTGTCATGTTGGGGTAGCTGTCCTGTGAGGGCATTGCTGGGGTGCAGTGCATAAGAAGAGCATTGTGTATGTGAAGAGTAGAAGAGAGATGGGACGGGAACGTGTCCGCTGATATGGACACTTTTATTATAGTATTATATATGATTTATTATAGTAGTATAGTTATTCTATAATACTAGCCATTTATTAGCATGCATATAGCACCTGGAAATGTTTAGCAATTGCATACACTTGAAATCTGTACAAAGAAATTTACAGTGGTACCTCGGGTTACAGACGCTTCAGGTTACAGACTCCACTAACCCAGAAATAATAGTACCTCGGGTTAAGAACTTTGCTTCAGGATGAGAACAGAAATTTCGTGGTGGCAGTGGGAGGCCTCATTAGCTAAAGTGGTTCCTCAGGTTAAGAACAGTTTCAGGTTAAGAACGGACCTCCAGAACGAATTAAGTTCTTAACCTGAGGTACCACTGTAATAGCACAAGCGGCGTTTAGGGCAAACTTCAGTCAGTTGTAAAGTTAAAACAACTACCTGACATTTAGAAAACACCTAAAGGCAGGCCTGTTTAGGGAAGTTTTTAATCTGTGATATTTTAATGTGTTTTGGTACTTGTTGGAAGCTGCCCAGAGTGGCGGGAGGAAACCCAGCCAGATGGGTGGGGTATAAATAATAATAATAATAAGTGTACCAAAAGAAGGATATGCAAAATTCAGCTATTCCTGCACTCAGCTGCCATCACCTTTACATTTAAAGTGGTAAAGAAATTGTGGTCTTGTCTACTCAGAAATGTCCTATTGAGTTAAGTGGGCTTCCTCCCATGTAAGTTGATATAGGATTGTAAACCTGCAAAATCTAGGAAACTGAGGGGATACCTGACTAGTAACCATGAGAAATGTAAAAGCTGAGTAACAATTATTTTCCATAGCAAGCAAACCTGAACAGCAAATGAATGTTTAAACTGTAGCTTAATATTTAATCACTTGTGAACACTGAAAATGGTGTCATTTAAGGAATGATTTTGGGATCTATTTTTATCTAGAGACTTTTCTTAGTGCTTTGTGTTGCAACGTAAAAACACAAGTCAGTATGTGCAAGGGTAAAATATGTTTAATAATAATAATAATAATAATAATAATAATAATAATAATAATAGACTTCAGGAAAAGGCTGCCAGCCATTGTAGAATGCATTTCCTTTGTAAAAGAATGGCGTGATTACCTGTCTGGAGACTGTCGGACTTTTTAACGAGGTGGGGGTGGGGATCATTTCCCTCCCTGCAAAGGCCAAGTTCCCTTCGGGGGCGGGAATGTGTCTGCTAGTGGTGGAGCGGCAGACCAAAGTGGACCTGGCCACCTCACTCTTTCACAACACACAGCACCCTCATCCACCCATTCACACTCATTCCCAAGCACACTTCAGCCATCCATCACCTGGTTATTCTTTGACACTCACATTTGCATTTGAGGAAAACCTTCCATTTTTAGCAGTGGCAGGTGGGGCAGGATGAGCTGGGTGGGGATACACTGCTCTTCCAGCTTCTGAAGAAGGAAGTGGGGAGCTCAGCATGATGTGGGTGCTATGGCAGGAGTGCCAGATTGAGCCTCTGCACCTGCTTCGCTCTGCACTGCCTTGCCCATCCTCCTCCCCGTAAGTGGCAGCCACATGCGGCATCATAGCTGCCAAGTTTTCCCTTTTCTCGCAAGGAAGCCTATTCAGCATAAGGGAATTTCCCTTAAAAAAGGGGATAACTTGGCAGCTATGTGCGGCATTCAGAGCCTGGGAGAACAACACAGCCCCCGGTGATAGACAGAATACCAATATGCTTGTGTCCAATCTCATTGACTAAACCAGGCACCCCCAGACTACGGCCCTCCAGATGTTTTGGCCTACAACTCCCATGATCCCTAGCTAACAGGACCAGTGGTCAGGGAAGATGGGAATTGTAGTCCAAAACATCTGGAGGGCCGAAGTTTGGGGATGCCTGGACTAAACCATACAAAAAAGGCATAATTTATTGGCTTATGCTTTCTTGTGGGCATGATTGTCTTTACCTGAATGCTCACAGTAATATAAAAAGGTTGCGGATACAACCTTCTCCCCTTCTCCATAAACTGCGTTAAGCCTGGTTTAAACCTTCCCTAGAGCAGAATGCCTGTTGCAGTCTTAGCAGCCGCTTTCACATTGCTCTGGTTCCTGATCCCACAGTGTTTTGAACAGAACCAGTGCTTTTTTCCCTGGGGGGTATACAGGGGTACGCACACCCCTAAACATTTTGTGAATCTTTGTACTTCTGTCCATTTACTGCATTTATTTTTCCCAATTTGAACGATAAAATGGTGATGTTCTTGAGTCAAAATGAGAGTACCCCTAAACATTTTTAAGAAAAAAACACACTGAAATATGTCTGTACAATGGCCACCCCCTTTGCAGTCGTTCCTTCAATATGTGGTCGGGGGTGGGGGGGTGGGAGCGGAGGGGATGGGCATGGGCATGGGCATGGAGTGCAGCCCTGCTTTCATCTGCAGAGTATAACATCCTCAGAGGTCTAAAATCTTCTATCCATGTGGTTAGGGATTGCATGGTTAGGTAGCAGTAACAACAAGAATACATAGCTGCCAAGTCTCCCGTTTTCCCCGGGAAATCCCCGTTTTCCCAGCTGTTCCTAGCTGAAAAAACGGTTTTCCCCGGTTTATTCTGGCGTGGCAGCCATTTTGGAACTGGGCGGAGCATGCTCAGCAGCGACTTTTGATGCTGCTTTGCCCAATTCCAAAATGGCTGCAGTGCGACTTCTGGCGTGGCGGCCATTTTGGAACTGGGCAAAGCAGCATCAAAAGTCACTTCTGAGCATGCTCCGCCCAGTTCCAAAATGGCGGCAGCGCTACTTCTGGTCTGCTATTTCCGGCCCGGTCCCTTATTTCTCTGACAGCAACTTGGTAGGTATGCAAGAATAACTCAGCTGGGATTTTTTTCTGGCTCTGCATGCCTCCTGAATTGTTCCCATCTCATGGCGCAGTAACAGCACTTTAAGAAAGGAATCCCGTTCTGGCGTTCATAAGTATGGATTTTAAACATTACCCTTTGGTGGTACTTGATATTTATGGGAACCAGCCAAGAAGGTAACATTTTGGCTGATCAGCAGCAGTTGCCTCTGAGGACAGGAATCACTCAATACTGCTTTTCCTTTTTGACATTTCCATTGCTCCAACTATGCTTCTTTTATGTCTGTCGAACAGAGTATTTACTTTTAAAAAGCATTTTAACCATACTGTACATTAAAATTAGCTACATTGTGATCATGCTGTTGTTGAATTAACCCCGATGCAAAGTAGCACCACATTATTATTATTATTATTATTATTATTATTATTATTATAAATTAAATTTCTATGTGACTCTTCAGCCGATGGTCACAGGGCAGTTTATAAAAACACAAAAGAGTACATAACACAGTAGCAAATGAAAACAATAAGCTCCCAGTTTAAAAGGCCATAGATTATTTAATTAGCCAAAGGCTAATTTTGATTTGTACACAGATTTACAATTTATAGGGTGTGGGCTTTAAACACCTTTGGTCAGAACAAGACATTATTAGATTATCAGGCCACTTCTGAAAAAAGCAATCCTGTGGCTCCTCTGATAACATGTGGCAATGTGATATCAGACAAATGGCAGCCGCCATAGGTTATAAAGAAGTGAATAGGTGTGCCATATCAGTTGCTGGGGAACACAAGTAGAAAGAAAGAAAGAAAGAAAGAAAGAAAGAAAGAAAGAAAGAAAGAAAGAAAGAAAGAAAGAAAGAAGAGGAGTTTGGATTTGATATCCCGCTTTATCACTACCCGAAGGAGTCTCAAAGCAGCTAACATTCTCCTTTCCCCTCCTCCCCCACAACAAACACTCTGTGAGGTGAGTGGGGATGAGAGGCTTCAGAGAAGTGTGACTAGCCCAAGGTCACCCAGCAGCTGCATGTGGAGGAGCGGAGACACGAACCCGGTTCCCCAGATTATGAGTCTACCGCTCTTAACCACTACACCACACTGGCTCTCAGTGCAGAAAGAGTGCAGTTACCCTCAGGTGCTACTTGCAGGCTTCCCTTAGGCATCTGATTGGCTACTGTAAGAACAGGATGTTGGGCAGAGTTGGGCCTGTTCCAGCAGCTGCGTATATGCTCATTACTGGTTGGGTTTTTTTGGGGGGGGGAGAAGCTATATTAAGCAGCCACCTAACATGTTTCCTAACAGAGCTTGATAAATTAAAAGTGTCCTTTCTCCCAAATAAGCTTCCACCACATATCTTTAAATATTGGTTGTAGTATTGTAGTTCATGTAACCATAGTGCTTGTGATACCCAGATGGGACATAGACAGCAATGGGTGAATGATTAAATCCAGCAAGAGCGGCATAATAGCTATCAAGAAGATCGCCTGCATATTTGATGAGAACTGGTGCCTGACGACAACCGCCCCCCTTCTGCTCTGGTTTGGGAGAGTATGTTATCGCCACCATTCAAATAACTCCATAGGAGCCAGGTAGTTTTCTTCCAGAATTTCCATCCCTCCTTAGCATGCACTCCACTCTCTTCCCAAAGCCCTAGAGAAATTCTGACTGCGTCAGAGCATTACAGCATGCAGCTGATTAGAAACTGTGTTTCAGGCTATTACTCTGTAAAGCAGTAGAATTTTAGCTGTGGAATTTGAATGTAAGGGAATGAAATGAAGACAAAGGTTGGTTGGTTTCTTGAGGCTTACCGTTGACTTAAAGTCAGCAGAAGAGTTAATAAAGCCAAAAAGAAGAGCACACATCAACTGTAAAAAACGATCCCAGTATGTGTAATAGTTTTTCTGTTGCTCTGTAACCATATAGTCTGGGATATTATAACACTGGCGAGTACCCCCAAACAGTTGTGTTAATATTTTTGCTAATGAGTTCTGACCTGTATAGGTAGTGCCTGATAATGACTGTAATTAAAAGTCTTACAAGCCTCATCAACTAAATCCTTTTCTCCCTTGAGGCGTCTTCTAAATTGTTATTTGCATTTGGTTTTGTATTCCTACCCCCCACCCCAAAGTTTTTAGGTCAAGGTGCTTGCCAGGCTTTTCAGACAATCTGCAGAAAATCAAGGAAGTATTTACAGTACTGGTTAAGTCAGACAGCGAATCACTATGCATCTACCCCAGAGCAATCTCATGATGTTAGTATTGTGGTATTTGTGTATTCTTCATTTGCTACTCTTCTAACTTTTTCTTATTTACTTGTTTGCACAATATTTTCATGGTCATCCCAGGCTGCTAACATCCAGCTTTAATCCAACTGAGTAAATTGGTTGCAGAATGAATTGATAGTTGGGTCAAGATATTAGCTAAATGTGTTTGGGCTTGCCATTAGGAAAGCTTGCCAACAATTTGTGAATAGCTATTCAAAGCCCTAGGAGACTTTAGAAGTGGCAAAAATAGATATCATTTCATTACACAGGATAAATTGTTCTGTATGTACTACAGATTCATCAGATTAATGTGAACTGTAGGAAACTTGTGTTGTGGGTATGTAAAACTAAAGAGAAATTTATTTCAGTAATGTAATATTTATTGAATCAGTGACTTTACAATAATACAAATAAAAAGATATGGACTGGAAAAAACAGATTTGCTATATTTTAAGATTTAAAAGCAACTTTCTGATGAAAAGAACCTGAAGCAGTGTACAGTCAAAGCACAAATGTTGCATGATGTGATGAAAGACCAAATCTGAATATAGATGGACTCTGCCACAAACTCTGCTAGACCTCCACATCTAGCTGGAAATTACAGCTTTCAGAGACAGGAAGCTAACTACTCTGTGACAGCAATAAAAGTGAAGTCTAAGCCAGTGAATTAAACCTTCTTGAAAATGTGATGGGCCGAACAATCCTATAGTCATATTACGCTGGGGTGAAGATACATTGCCACTACACCTGCAGAACAGTTGCCAAAGCCTATACAGTGGTACCTCAGGCTAAGAACTTAATTCGTTCTGGAGGTCCATTCTTAACCTGAAACTGTTCTTAACCTGAGGTACCACTTTAGCTAATGGGGCCTCCTGCTGCCGCCGCACAATTTCTATTCTCATCCTGAAGCAAAGTTCTTAACCCGAGGTACTATTTCTGGGTTAGCGGAGTCTGTAACCTGAGGTACCACTGTACTCACCCTGTCGGGGTAGGGGATCTAAAAGTGAAGGGGAAAACACCCACCTTATTCCTGGAAACTTTGCCAGGCCACTCCAGCAAGGGGCACATTCAGAAATGATACTTACATGCCACACAGACGAGGCAAGAGTCAATCTGCCCAAACCAATCTGAGCAAATGGCTTTATGTCACAGCATTCCTAACACTCAAGAAACGCAGAGAATCAGGCAGAGGCAGCAGCTGTAGCCAAGGAAACTCTGTGGCATGCTGTGCTAAATCACAAATATGCAAGCATGCTCCAAGGATGGCTTGTTCAGATCTCACCATGGTTGAAATATTTAACTTCACCGCCAGCCTGCTTGTCTTTGAGCCATCAATCTGGCCCTACCAGCTGACTCCTGCTCATCCCTCAATCTTATGATAATATAACTTTGGGTGAGCAACACAGGAAAAAAATGGTGACCTTGGAAGCCAGCCAGCCTCTCTTGAGGCAGGGGCACATGCTCTTTGGGCAATTATGGATCCAAGTGGTACCATACAGGCAGCAGAACTTCCTCTGGTACATGCAAATTCAGCCGCACTGTGATCATTGAGTGCCATAGGGCAAGGGTACCAGCTGTGGCATCTGCACAGGACCTTGGATTGGAATGGGCATTGTGCAGTGCCAGCCAAATGTGTGGCTGCGTGCCACTAGATGGACCCTGCAGCTTCAGAAGGTGGCTTGTGGAAAGCAAAGGGAGACATATAGAGAGAGCAAGCAGTAAACAACAATCAGCGGTTAGTAGGCTCCAGAGCTGGATACACAGTAGATATTTCTAAGTGAGGGAACAGGGGGAAGAGGAAGCGGTGTCACCTGAGTGATCAGTCAGTATCTCATATCTCAGCGTCCTTCCTTTGGAGGGGAGAGGCTCCAGTTCCCCCTCCATTCTCCTGTCCTGTGATGCTGTAATCTAACAGACCCTCAGCCATCAATCTTCAGTATAGGATTGCATCCCGACAGACTTTGCTATTGTAGATGGTCTTCAGCAAGCTAAAGGTAAAAGGTAAAGGGACCCCTGACCATTAGGTCCAGTCGTGACTGACTCTGGGGTTGCGCGCTCATCTCGCATTATTGGCCGAGGGAGCCGGCGTATAGCTTCCAGGTCATGTGGCCAGCATGACAAAGCCGCTTCTGGCAAACCAGAGCAGCACATGGAAACGCCACCGTTTACCTTCCCGCTGTAGCGGTTCCTATTTATCTACTTGCATTTTGACGTGCTTTCAAACTGCTAGGTTGTCAGGAGCTGGGACCAAGCAACGGGAGCTCACCCCGTCACAGGGACTCGAACCGCCGACCTTCTGATCAGCAAGCCCTAACCACAGCACCACCTGGGTCCCTTCAGCAAGCTACTTCCTGTAAACTGCTCTCTCTCTCTCTCTCTCTCTCTCTCACTCCCCATATGCATAGACTAAACAGTAACCTATTTCACAGGGCTGTGGATACTCAGATCTCTATTTAGTTAGGGACTTGTAGGATGACCTTGGGCAAGTCATTATCTCCACTTGCATTTTGTATGAAATCATAATTACTTACTGTCTTTCCAAGTGGAAGACTAAAAATAAAACAAAACTATACAGCACATTTACAAGACTGATGTGATTATAGCTATGCCATTCCGTTATGAAAATGGCTCCCTTTTTCTAGAATGGGTGCTAGAAAGAAAGAAAGTGGGTTCATTTTAATTTTTCAACATGGCTGAGATAAGTACTCTTGAGGCTTTGGGCATGGTGGTTCTGCTGTCCTATGACCAACATTTCGTGAGATAAGCAGCCCCAAGTAACCAACATGCTTAAGTCTATAGTAATTAACACATAAAAGGGGTTAAAACTATAGCGTAAGCTGTCCTGCCACACTTAGCTATGTTCACTACCTCTCACATTGGAAGGCAATAGGACATGATGCCTTTATTTTCTCTTCAGTTGACCTGAGAAGCTCAGTGTGTGAAGAACGACCACCTTAGTCGCATGGCTCTCACAAGCTACGCTATACCAATAATTTAGGAAATTTCACCACTGCAACTAAGCTGAATTTTACTGCATTTGCAAGCTTTTCTGAATGCTGTATGGAAAAGCACATGAATTTGATCTTTGGAGAGTTCGTAAGTAAACTATTTTTAACTTAACAAGCATGTGGTCTTTTTCTATGCTAGGGGAAGTGGAAACTTTGGAAAGAAACATTTTAAGGGGACATTTTGGAACTCATTTTGAAGGGCACATTTTTGAGTTTTACTGTTGATATTTCCACGCTTTACTTTGCTGCATATTTTGTGATTTTAAATCTCTGCTTGATTTCTCTCACCGAGTGCTTGCCCCAAACTTGGATCTTGGCATCCAGGAATTCTCCTTTTATACCTATTTTTTCCCTTGAACCAACACATTTCATGTGTATGTATCTGCTTGCCATCTGCTCAGCAGACACAGCACAAATCTGTCTTTTTCCAACAGAAATTGCCTTATACTTGTTGACTCACTGGTTTCCCTCTGCTCAGAAAAGGACGTCAAAACAATAAAAATGACATTTGACTCCAGGTGTAGGAGAGGATCAAAGACCACTCTAAATATCCTCAATGCTTTGTATACAGACTTTCCCTCTTAAATAGATGCTGCCTACTCACTGAATGTACACCTCACTGTAAGTACTGTTAGACCAGCGGTTGGCAAGGTTTTACCTGCCTGGGCCAGTCAAGTCTTGTGGAGATCTCTCCGTAGGCCGGATCATGTGTTTGTGTGTGATTTTCGATGTCTGTGCATGCGCAGACGCGATATCCGTTGTCTGCGCGTGCACACATGCGATTTCCTGCACTGCGGAAGCGAATCCCCCATGCTGCGCAGGTTTAGTGCAGTGCACGGGGACTTGCTGAGTGGGCAGCTCGGTTCGGGGGGTGGCCGGTTAAACTGCCCCCGTGGGCCGCAGGTTGCTGACCCCTGTGCTAGACAAACTGTCAATGGTAAATCGGTCCTGTTATAACTTTCCTCTAGGAAGATTATCAGATCTTCACACACACAGCTGTAAAATAGCATGCTCAAGTTTTCAGCACTGATTTATTGAATAATTATCATTGAGGATTCCATTAACAATTATTGAGGATTTCAGTCATTTCTGCATGACTTGTAGACAAGGAATAAGACATTCATTCAGATTATGTGTGTTTTTTTAATTTAGGAAATTTGTATTTTGCACCCCAGCAAGAGATCTCAATGTGGTTTTCATAAATAAGTACACTAAAAATTATGACCTATTTAACTACAGGATTGGAAAACAACAGGTAATGTAGGTAAAATTCCACAAAGATGAATGTGAACCATGTCGAGAATTTTTTTTATTTCAAGTTTCTTTTTTTGGGGGGGGGGTGTCTCACCCACATCATAAGTTTTAAATACTCTTATACCACTTTAACTGTCATGGCTACCCCCTCCACCAAGAATCTTGGAAACTGTAGTTTGTTATGGGTGCTGAAAGTTGTTAGGAAACCCTTCACATAGCTACAATTTTCTGTTAAAGCGGTCTAAGAGTGCTTTTATCACATGGTGTTGATGGGAATGACAACAGCTGGATTTTTGCTAAGCATTTCACTTAAATATCACTGTGTGTGTGTGTGTGTGTGTGTGTGTGTGTGTGTAATTAAAGTGAGTTGAAAAAGTCAGCTCTATCTTTCTTTACAGAGCTGGCAAGAAGTGAAAAATGAAACGGCTAATATTTAGGAACAAATCATATATCCAGACAAAGTCAGTGGTGCAGAGGAATTTAGCCAACTCTACATCATTTATTTGACAGTACCACATGGCAAGCAATGGCAGAGTGGGCTTTAAAAGCTGAAGACAGATTGTTTCTTTAGTTTGTACTTTGGGTGAAGTATAACTGCAGCATAGTAAAGTATCAAACAGATAAAACATTCTGGGTATAATTACATAGTCAGCAACTTGTGATATCCACTGTAATGGAGTTGGTCTTAGAGAGGTCACTAGGAATGCTTATAACAAATGTTATGAAGCCCGATGATCAACAGCCTCTTGGATCATGTTAAATTTACTCCCTTTATGTCACTAAATTTAGCTGTGCTTGTCGGTCATTGTTAACAAAAATCTTCTTCAAAATGCCCCACTGTGGGAGGGATTATGTCCAGCATCTTGAAAGAGGCAGTGGTGCAGACCTTCCTGAAGATCCTCCTTAGATCTAGAGGTTTTAGAAAACTACCACCTAGTCTCAAATATTCCCTTCCTGAGCAACATGATTGTGTGTGTATGCGTGGCCAGTAAGCAGCACTGCAGCAGAAGGGAAGCACATTTGGTTTTAGCATCGAAACATCTTTGGTTACTCTGATAGATGACTTTTATTGGGAGATACAAGAGGGAGTGCGACCATGTTGGTTCTTCTCAGCTTCTCAGCAGTTTTCAGCATCATTAACCAGGGTGTCCTTCTGGACTCAGTCAGTGTGGTTGGAGCTGGTGGTGTCACTCCTATCTGCATGGTCGGTACCAGAAAGTAATACTAGGCAACTGTTGCTTAGATTTGTGGCTTTTGAGCTATGGGGTCTTCTGTTATTTCTGCTATTCAACATCTGTATTAAAGTATTGAGAGCTGTCACCTGGGGATTTCATGCACAGTACCATCCGTATGCTGGTGACATGCAGCTCTGTCTCTCCATCTGAATCAGTCCCTTAACACTAAAATTTCCCATATATTTGAAATGCTTTCCTTGTGTGTCCTTTGTACAATACTGGCCTACTAAAAACATAAGAAATAAATTAATTCCAACAATAGGCACTATTTATAAGGTACCAGCTTTTAACAGCATTTTTCGTCTTTGTGTCCTTATATTTATTTCACGATAGTGTTTGAATTTCCAAATATTACTTATAAAGTTACTTTACCATCTCATTTTAGTATACAATTATATAACCGATAATTATTTTAACAAATGGTGCAAGAAAGGGTTAAATATTCTAGTTTGTACTTCTGTATTGTTATTTTTTAATAGAAGGGGTAGGAAATGGAATGTCACACAGTCACCGCCACATCATACATTTAAAGCACCCTTATACCACTTTAAAGGACCCAGGTGGCGCTGTGGTTAAACCACTGAGCCTAGGGCTTGCTGATCAGAAGGTCGGCGGTTCGAATCCCTGTGACGGGGTGAGCTCCCGTTGCTCGGTCCCAGCTCCTGCCAACCTAGCAGTTCGAAAGCACGTCAAAGTGCAAGTAGATAAATAGGGACCGCTACAGCGGGAAGGTAAACGGCGTTTCCATGTGCTGCTCTGGTTTGCCAGAAGCGGCTTTGTCATGCTGGCCACATGACCTGGAAGCTGTACGCCGGCTCCCTCGGCCAATAATGCGAGATGAGCGCGCAACCCCAGAGTCGGTCACGACTGGACCTAATGGTCAGGGGTCCCTTTACCTTTACCTTTTTTATACCACTTTAACAGTCATGGCTTCCCCCCCCCCCCAATTCTAGGTACACCCATTAAAAACGACAGTTGGGAGTTGTTAGGAGACCCCTAACAAGACCTACAATTCCAAGCATCTGTAACAAACCAGTTCCCATTATTCTTTGGAGGAAGTCACAACTGTTAAAATGGTATAAGGGGTCTTTAAAATGAATTCAAATAATTTCCCCTTTGAATGGACCAGAGCTTCTTTTCGATCTATCCTATGTAATGCCTGCACTATGTGGAAGATTGGTTCCCCTCTGAAGTACAGACAGCTCCCCATTTACATGGGGGTTGCATTCTGAGGCACCACACATTTAAGTGAAGTCGTTTCTATTGGGAACACCATTGAAAAAGCCTGCAAACACCCTCTAAACCAGGGGTAGGCAACCTAAAGCCCATGGGCCGGATGTGGCCCAATCACCTTCTCAATCCGGCCCACAGACGGTTCGGGAATCAGCGTGTTTTTACATGAGTAGAATGTGTCCTTTTATTTAAATGGCATCTCTGGGTTATTTGTGGAGCATAGGAATTCGTTCATTTCCCCCCCAAAAAATATAGTTCGGCCCACCACATGGTCTGGGGGACGGTGGACCAGGCCACGGCTGAAAAAGGTTGCTGACCCCTGCTCTAAACCTCTGGAAACCCTTGGGGAGTGAAACCCCCTCCCCAACTTGCTCTCTCAAAGCTTTGTTGCTCAAACTCCAACTCTCCCCATGCCTCAAAGGTCAGTGCAAAGGCTTGTGGGATTGCTATGTGCTATTTTTGCACATTTTATGCCATATTTTAGTGCTCTACTTCACTCTGCCTCACGGCCCCCAGAAAGTTACCTCGCTTCAAGGTTATTGGAACGAGGAAGGCTGCCTTCTGCCAAGTTCTCACCAAGACTAAAAGATTTCAGCAAAACATTTTACAATTCTGGATGAGATGAGTCAGAGCAACAAACTGCAGGGACTGGCAACGTTCCCGCCAACTCTCAGAACTTTTATCTGGCCTCATCGCTTTGGTGAAGTTAGCCAGCGCCGCGAGAACCGCAGACGTGATCAGCGCTCATTTTTTGCAGGCTACTTGGGGGGGGGGGCGCGGAGCAGCAGGTTGTGTACTGTGAACCCTTATTTGCTGCAATAGAAGGCAGGAATTTTGGGGAGGAAAAGTATTGCCGCTTTGCAAACGCGGAAATAGAGCGGGAACAATTCCAGCTGCCTCATGTTTAGTAACACACTTTTTTAAAATAAAAAAGGGGGGAAAGGTGAACTTGGGAGGAGGACCTTCACGTTAACCGCTGCCAACCCTAAAACAACGCGCAGCACCCTTTCCCAACACAACACTTTTCCCCCTGCCCTCTAACCGCTCCCTCGCATACAGACGCGCATGCGTCGGACTAGCACATGCGCTTTCGAAGTGCGGGTTCCGAGGCTCTTACCGGAGCCCGAGAGCGGTGGGAGAGAGAGGGAAGGAAACCGCGCGGGTGCTTCTGCGCTTGCGCTCTGGCGCGCTCTCTCTCTCTCCCATCCCCCGAGCTCCTCCCACAAGAAAGGAAGAGACGGAGCCTTGTGCGCATCCGTCAGAAATTGGCGGGAGGCGGAGAAGGTGAGCGAAAGGGGGAGTCGAGGCGAAGAGGGAGGATGGAAAGGAAGAGGCGGCTGCAGGAGGGGTTTCAAATAGCTTTTTGCGTGCCAACTTCGCCTCAGAGGCGCGGTTTGGAAACTCCCGCCCTGGATACCGGCCTCCGTTTGAAACTGCCATTGCCGTGGCCCTTTCCTTAGGCCGCCCTCCTGCCCCCCCAAGTGTACACTCAGTTTCTCTCCTTCCCCCATCCGCCAGCCGTAAACAGAAATGCCATAGGTGTGGGTGGGTGGGGAATTGTGCTGCCTTACTGCATGTTTTTCAGGCGAATTCCCACCCCAGATATCTTCTTGTCCATACAAACATGCCGAAAGCAGGAGTGGTTTTACAGGCGAGGAGGAAGGAGAAACAGGCTTGCAATTCGAATGGCAAACTGTGCCTTGGCGCAGCTTGGTCCCCTGGGACAAGAAGTTTCAGGCCATTTGAAAACAACAACAAGGGACGTTTTTCATTCGGGCGGCCTGCTGCCTCCCGTTGCTTCTGGCTCGGCCAAATGAGGGAAATGTGGGCTGTGGAAAGGTGCACATGTTTGCACTGGTCATTGGTCACCACAGCAGCTCCGTTGGGTTGTTGGAACTAAGCAGCGACTGAATTGTAGGGAGCGGAAAGACACCTGTGATTTCCGAAACTTAGAGCCAGCTGGAGATGCACTAAATACCCCCGGGTTCTCTGGTGTGTGTACATAAGGAGGAAACCTGCTGCCTCAGATCAATGGTTCATCTAGTCCAGCATCCTGTTTATTACAGTAACCAATCAGGAGCCTGTGTAGCCCAGAAGGGGGATGTGAAGGAGGATGCGCCTAGTTTTTCCACTGCAATTGGTGTTCAGAGACACAGGTGGGATCTGCAATGAAAGGTTCCAGTGCTTAATGCTCCTGCTCACTGTTCCATTCAGTCAACCATGCCCTCTTCCATGATACTGTAATTTAGGCGCTGGCTGAAAATGTTATATGAGTTGACCCTCAGGGTCCTTTCCAACCCTACAATTCTATGATTCTAACAAGGCCTTCGGCTGATTAAACAATTTATGGCCTTTTAAATGTGTTTGTGAGAAGGGCATTATCAGTTTGTTTTTTGGTGTGTATTTTGTGTTCTCATTTTGTATTTCTTTGCTGTAAATTTCCATGTAGTAGTAGTAGTAGTAATAATAATAATAGTTTTATTTACCCTCCACCTATCTGGCTGGGTTTCCCCAGCTACTCTGGGTGGCTCCCAACAGCATTAATAATAATAATAATAATAATAATAATAATAATAATAATACAGCAGCGATAAAACATCAGACATTAAAAACTTCCCTAAACTTCCCTGTGATCATATCTATCTATTCCATTCCCCTTCCTACGTGATCTTCTGTTTCCACCTCATTTCAGCACTGCGTCTTCTGAGTATTCCTAGTCCTCACTGGAGTTTCTTTAGGCTTTTTTATTTTTTAAAAAAGGTTTTTTGTATTTAGGAAATCTGAGGATACCTCTCTCCCTCTTGTATGTTTCTTTCCTAAAGCAATTTTGGCTTTAAATGGAAATTCTGGACTTTGAAGTATTTTTATTTTTATTTTCATTTGTTTACTGTTCTGTATTGTATTGTGCTTATTAGTATTTTAATTCATGTGGAGTGTTTTAATTGAGTTGATACAGCAACCGGGAAATTTCGTTGTTCCTACAATAAAGATCTATTCTATTCTATTCCATTCTATTCTATTATGTGGGTGCTGGTACAAAAGCAATGACACTGACACCTGAACAATGAAGATAAAGGAAACAAGTGGGGTCCTACAACAAAATGTTATGTGCAGCATTGCTATAGGATCCTTAATTCTGAAAACCAAACATAAAGGAAGATTGGTAATGATACAAGATATAAGAGCAGACTAAATTCTCACGGCTCTTTCAGAATTTAGTAGGCTGCTTATATGTGCATTTAATAAAGAACTGGCCAATTATTTCCTCTTATAATGATTTTATTGTACAAGTAGCCTATGGGGAAAGAAGCAATACTGCATTATAATTTTCAGTTTTTCTGTTATGCCTACATCTGCTCATTTGCTAAAAACAGGTGGTTCTATTTAAAGTGTGTGTGAAGACTACAGTATTTTTACCTGCACTGTGTTGATTACAATTTCACATCTGATAACTGCAATGGGAGATGTAGTAATTACTAACATTTTCCTCAAACTTGGAAACTTCCCAGTTCCTTGTAATCCAGAGTGATGGTGATATTTGATCCTACTCATACTGTCAATAATCCATGTAAAACTGAGAGATACAAATGGCAGAAGGTTCACCTATATCAGCATTTCAATCCTTGAAAGTGGTCTGCTCGTCCACGCTCTGCTCATTTTACTGAAGCATACTGTCTAGATCTAGGGAAGTAATAGTACCACTGTATTCTGCTCTGTATTCTGCTCTGGTCAGACCTCACCTGGAGTACTGTGTCCAGTTCTGGGCACCACAGTTCAAGAAGGATACTGACAAGCTGGAACGTGTCCAGAAGAGGGCAACCAAAATGGTCAAAGGCCTGGAAACGATGCCTTATGAGGAACGGCTTAGGGAGCTGGGTATGTTTAGCCTGGAGAAGAGAAGGTTAAGGGGTGATATGATAGCCATGTTCAAATATATGAAAGGATGTCATATGGAGGAGGGAGAAAGATTGTTTTCTGCTGCTCCAGAGAAGCGGACACTGAGCAATGGATTCAAATTTCAAGAAAAAAGATTCCACCTAAACATTAGGAAGAACTTCCTGACAGTAAGAGCTGTTCGGCAGTGGAATTTGCTACCAAGGAGTGTGGTGGAGTCTCCTTCTTTGGAGGTCTTTAAGCAGAGGCTTGACAGCCATATGTCAAGAATGCTTTGATGGTGTTTCCTGCTTGGCAGGGGGTTGGACTGGATGGCCCTTGTGGTCTCTTCCAACTCTATGATTCTATGATTCTATGTCTGACAGAATGCATTATAGCAGGGATCCTCAGACTTTTTAAACAGGTGGCCGGTTCACTGTCCCTCAGAGACTGTCGGGGGTGGACAGGAAGTTTTGGAGAGTGGACTGGCATGCTTGCGGGAGCTGGATGTCTCGGAAGCTGGGAGCCTGCAGGAGCTGGCCAAGAGCGGCATGCACTGCCCGGTGCACCTCTTCAAGGAGCACAGAGACGAAGACAAGGACAAGCTGGTGCCTCACCTGCAGCTGCCGCCCCGTGTGGGCGTTTCTGCCCCTTCGTCCTCCTGCTCCTCGGAGGTGAAGGCTGCTGCCTGTGCCACTTCGCCGCCGGCCTCATCATCCTCCACTGTCATGTCGGCCGCCAATGGGAGCGTGGCGGCAGCTTCCCCGCTGAGCCCTAGCCTGGGCCGGCTGTCCTCCAGGAACGTTGCTGCCACCCCCCTCACGAGGACGCAGAGTGGCAGCAGCCACAGGAGCACCAGTGGGAGGAAGAGGCTGAGCGGCGGGGGCTCTGCCAATCAAACGCCATGCCTGGTTTACTTCAGCGTGGCGCAGGGACATCTCTGCCAATCAAACGCTGTGCCTCAGTGCTGCGCTGAGGTAAACCAGGCGTGGTGTTTGATTGGCAGAGCCACCGCTGCTTGGCCTCTTCCTCCCGTCGCCATCGCTAGAAGTCTCAGTTTTGCGGCGGGTTCTTAAATGGCTGGGCGGGCCGGATTTAGAACCATGGCGGGCCTGATCTGGCCCTGGGACTGTAGTTTACAGGTTGGAATGTAAAAAACAGTACTCATTCTGTAGAGGCTTCTGCCTTTGGAAAAGTTTAGTAGAATCGTAGAGTTGGAAGGGACCCTGAAGGTCATCTAGGTCAGACATAGGCAAACTCAGCCCTCCAGATGTTTTGGGACTACAACTCCCATCATCCATAGCTAACAGGACCAGTGGTCAGGGATGGTGGGAGTTGTAGTCCCAAAACATCTGGAGGGCCCAGTTTACCTATGCCTGATCTAGGTCAACCCCCTGCAATACAGGAATTGTTAGCTCAGGAATGGGAAATATTTAGCTTTCCAGAAGTTATCAGATTATAGCTACCAACCACTGGCCACATTGGTTTGGGCTGCTGGCAGTTGGAACAACTGGAAGGCTGTAGGTTTGCAACAACTGGAAGGCTGTAGGTTTGCAATTCCAGCATTAGCTTAATGGCCCATCAAATTGTACAGGGAATAAGTTACTATAGAAACATTATACCATCAAGTAATGGCATGAAATCATTGTCCATAAGTGGAAAGTTCATCTGAAGGCAAGGGATTGGGCAGCAGCCCAATTCCTATTGTTTGTTGATCTCTTCTATTTCTTCCTGTTCCTTTGGGAGATCTATATATTCTATTTAGAGTTAAGTATATCTGCCAGTACTAACACTTGGTTTTTTAAATAGATGTCACTTAACTTGTGTGGTGAAGATTTCTTTCTGGAAGAGAATAAATTCAAGCAATATTGTGCAGAATTTATCAAACACTCGCAACAAGAAGGAGACAATTGGCAGTGGAGAATTGTAAAGGTATGTGCCATATTTTAATCTCTAACTCAAACACTGTGTTGCTAGTTTTGTCTCAAATTTTGTAGGCCAGGGATGTGTTTTGATGTCCAGGAAGGCTTGCCTGGTGCCTTCATTGCATATCTTTAAATGCCAGGCAAAAACATTAATTTTCTCCCAGGCCTTTCCTTTGGCCAATTAAACGATCTATGGCCTTTTAAACTGGATGGGGGATGGTGGGAGGTGGTTACTGTTTTGGTTTGTTGCTGTGTTATGTATTTTTGTGTTTTCATATCACAAACTGCCCTGTGATCCTTGGATGAAGGGCAGAATAGAAATTTAATAATAATTAAGAAATCTGTACTCCTGTTTTACTGTTATCTTTCCCACACTATGGTTCCTTCAAATCAAAAAGTAGTTTGAGGATTCAATGTGTGTTTAAGTATTTTTAAAGGTGTTTTTAAAACAGAATTATCAGGTAGATTGTATAGTTTTGGAAATATTTACAAAAGTTACCAACCTAAAAAAAATTTCCGCTAGCTTTCCTGTTCACAACTGGCATTAGTATTTATAGAACATAAATTGCACTCTAAAGAAAGACAAAAACACTCTTTTGAATGATATTCTGATTAACAAAAGCTTTCCTACCTAATTGCTGAGAGAGGAGTCTTTTTTGCCACAATTGACCAAGAAAAAGCCTGTTTGTTGTCTGACCATAAAAATGAGGTAAATTGGCAATTTTGAATTGAAATAAAGATTGTTTTTTCTGCATGTGTGGTGTTCCATTTAAAAGTATCTTAGGAAAATATATGCCACATGAGTAATATTTTGTGGTAAAAATAATCAAGCTTGGGAGTTAAATGTCAAGACTAAGTGATTTTTTTTTGCGGGAGGGTTTTGTTTCATAGCAAATCGGATCTTGATTGCAAAATTTCAGTCTACGGTCGATTGTTCTACTTATTTATTTTACCCCTTCCCTTCCTCAAATGTGGTCAGGGTATTGTATATGATTGTGTCTCCCTCTTCCCATCCAATTTGTCTTTACAACGACTCAGTAATGTATCAGGTTGAGCTTGGGACCGGATTACCTGTGAGAGCACCTTATCCCATATGTGCCCACTCAACCATTTTGATTGGTGGAATTGGCACTGCTACAGGTGCCACATAATACCCATTGCACATTTGTAAGAACTCAATTGTTTAGTATGACAGCAATAGCACTTTGGAATTCCCTGCCTATTGAGATCAAGCAGGTGACTTCACTGTACTCTTTTTGGCAAGCCTACCCAGATGGTTAGAAACCTGAGGTAATTTTAATTTGTGTTAGTATTTTAACTTTTGTATGTTTTTAAGTATGGCTGTGAATTTTTCTAGTTTTAACGTTTTTTAATACTGCTTTAAGGTTTGTTTGTTTTTTGAAAACAACAACAATAAAGTGGGACAGGGATTTGAACTTAGGTTTCCTTGGTCCTGGGCAGACCCTAGGCCTCTGTGATTCTCTCTGCAGTATTTACTATAGGAAACTGGAACCTGTCTATACAGATTGTTGAGCATAGTTCATGGCTTTAGTTTCAGTTCACGTGCCTTGCCTGCAAACTTTGCCAGGTTAAATCCCTGGCATCTCCAGAAAGGTTTGGGAAATATCTCATTTTTAAACCCAGAACAACCACGGCCAGTCATGGGCAATACTGAGGTTTTAGGCTTGGTATGGTTTTGTACTTATACTTTAGTTCCATTAAAATTACAGAGGCATACAGTTGAAGGATACTATGCAGATTTATTTAATAATAATAATAACAATAAGTGCATGTTGCATGAGAGTAGCAGTGGATACAATGCTATGCAGTAAGCCCTGCTATAATCAGTGGGATTTACCCACATGAAAATGTGACAAGAATTGTACCCAAGTACATTAATTTCAATTTGATTTGAGAATATCCGACTTCTGCATTGTAGCTAGCATTTAAGTTCAGAATTCCCTAGCTACTGAATATGCTACTGAGACATTTCTCTTCCTGGCAGATCCTACCCCCACCCCCTCAATGCTTAGATTTGAGTTCAGTTATTGTTCCTCATTGAACATTACAGCTGCATGTGCAAAAAGAATTGGTTTGTTCTAGCACAGGTACTTTCTGAATTTGGCTCATTGTGTCTTAGTGGGAATATAAATAAAGCATCGTCACAAAAGCAACTCTAAGAGCAAGGTAATTTTCTCTAAACTGATCTGTTCTGTGTTCAAATGTTTACTGACAGAAGCACACACACTGATTTGTTTTAGGAGCAAACTTGATAGAAAGAAAGCGCTACAATAAATAGCCCATGGCACACACAGAGAGATATATGTATATATGTAATGCTACTTAAAAGAGAGAACTAATGTGGTGGAGTGAGACACACATTGATTTAAAGATCAGAGCAAATGAAATAAACTCTGTCAGAAATGATAGATTAGTCAAAGAGTTAAATTTATAGTTAAATTTGCAGCCTTGTTGAGTAATTTAATGCTACATTAATGGGTTCTGTACAGAGACTTGTTTTGAATAGAATCCTTTTATATCAGATGTTGCACATATGCTTTCTGTGTGTGTTTGTCTAAAATAAAACTTAATGAAACAGCTAATAAAACCCCAATTTGTTTGTGCTTCCTTTGAGAAATAAGCTCTTAATATGCAGCTACCATTCATTATCAACTATGCAGTTTGGTTCTCTTTCAGCAGATATTCTTCCCAGCTATGCTTGCCATGTGATTCAATCAGTACTTAAACTTTTTTGGCAAGACTTATTTGTTGAGGACAGCATGCTTAATTTGCTTATTGGACCTAGTATGTAGGAGGTTTATAATGAAGTTGGGGGGTGACAGGGCACCTGCTTCAGGTGCAGTCTTTGCAGGGATGCAAAATGGACCCCAAAGGTTATTTAATATATTTACAGTTAATAAATAAGGTTAAATTATGCAACATTTTCTACTTGGGATAATTGGATATGTTTTTAAAAGGGGTAGATGAAAAGCCAGATAATGGTTTTTCATGAGGCTTTGTCAAGGCAGCAGCTATGGAGGGAGGCACACTTGCATATTCTTTCTGGCTCTGCTCCTGCAACCTAGCACTTACAGCTATTGGCTATTGCTGGGACGAGAAAGTGTTTCAGAAAGAGATTCTGCCTGTTGGATTGGAAAGCAGAAACCGGCAGGTTTTGTACCAAACCTTCCGAGCTGTCTTGAGATAGAGCCACAAACAGCAGGAATCTGTGTACTGAAAACTGAGCAGCACCCTTAAAGGTATGCAGCTGTTCTAGGCTCACTTTAGATTTTCCTGTATTAACCATTCACCTCAGGCACCAGGCCAAAAAGAATTCCTGTTTTATTCTTTTGTACATAAGTGCAAATATACATCTCCCATAGAAAAGGATGCTTCTTTAAATTTATGTGGTGCCAAGTATGTGGAAGGGGTCTGTCTGAGGTGCAGGGAGTCCCTTGAGAGAAAAATAGCATATTCAGGCAAAGTAATTTAACATAGTTTAATTAAACTTGATGTTACAAGAGATTGGTTCAAAACAAAAATGTTGTATCACATTCCTATTGACATGAAAATTACATAAAGTTGAAGAAATGAAACATCTGGTTTACTTCTGTGAAATTTCAATGAAGCTATATTCCCAAAGAGGTAAACAGTTTTGCTGAAAAAATTGATGTTCCTTTCAGTCTCCCCCAGGAACAAATGTTTTCTCTAAAAGTCGTCCATGTTGCCATCTAACTAACAAAAAGTTGTTGGTGTGAACAGCTTACATTTAGTTAATAAAATGTAGTGATCTGAACAAAAAAGAGACATTTATAGACCAATTCATTTCATTCCAGGTAAACATAATAATTGGAAAATAATACTTCATATATAATATTGCATATGTCTGCACATTTGCAGATATGGTTAATCTGGTAGCTTCTTGCTAGTGGGAGAAGGGCAGTGTAGGCTTTCAGAGACAGGGAGAATGACACACTGGGGTGCGGGGTGCATCTCCTTGGGGTTTCATTGTAAGGTAGCAGGTTTGCTGATTGTTGGGAGTTCATAAGCCGCTTGTCTCTACTATACTGTATCAGTAAATAAACCAAATATTACAAAATATTTCCTCAAAGGAAAACCAAACCCAGAGTAGCAATGTCCTTAGAACTTCTCACTTCTTGAAATACTGTACATTGGTGAGGGCATTATAATACATTTCCTTCTGTCAAACTTCCCTGGCTAGCTTTGATTAGCTAAGATGGGCATACTAGCAAGCAGCTTGTCTGTGTCCTTGGGCTACATCAACTAAAAATGATCTCAGAAAACTCAGATGCAACATTGATGCCCTCATCTGGACTTGCTGTAATAACAGTACTGTATCAAGGTCATTGTGGAGACAAGCAATTTTACCCTCAACATGCTTTGCAAACAAGTTACAGTGGGCAACCAAAGAATCAGTCACATAGAATCATGTTGGAAAGGACCATGAGGATCATCTAATCCAACCCCCTGCACTACAGGAACGTGCAGCTTTCCTGTATGGGGATTAAACCTGCAACCTTGGTGTTATCAGCACCATTCTCTAACCAACCGAGCTGAAGGTTTCAGAGGCAGTTTTTCCTCTCAATACCAGTGATTGCTTGGAACAAGGGAAGATGGCTCTTGTTTTTATGTTTTGCCTTTGGTTTCGCAGAGGCACCTGACTCGTTGCTGTGAGTGACAGGACGCTGGTTAGTCCCTTTGGTCTGATCCATTAAGGCTCTTCTTAATCTGCAATTAAGAAGATGTTAAGCAGCCATCCCCATTCTGGGTCCTCATCTAGACTATAACTGCTGTCAGTCCCAGCCAACATTGCCAATGGTTGGGTGATGGGAGTTGCAGAGGATGCATGAGCTGAGGAAAGGAAAATAGGCAGGATCAGCTTAGTGGAGTACCAAACTGTAAGAAACAGGACAAGGGAATGGGGTGAGCAAGATATTCCTAGGAAGGATAAAACAATATACAATATATTATAAGAAGGTGCCAGGAAAGATGAAGAATTAGAGACCAAAGAAAGTAAGTTGGAGAAAAGCCACCTGGGAACAAGAAAGCAAAGTTGCAGCTTACATTTGCCCACCTACCAGGTATCATCTACCTTTGCATCATTGATTCTGTACACATTTCACCATTTGCTGGGGATCTGGCATTTTAAAAATCAAAAGCTTGTGTAGAAAGATTTAAAATATTTACTAATGAACTGCTGCTAATATTTGACTGGTGAATATATTTATATATATAGTCCCACACACTGTCAGCAAACGCATCTCTTATGTGTTTTATTTTGTGTTGGCATTAATTTCCCCTTTTGCCTTTATTTGCCCTGATAGCATCAGGTGGACTCTCTCACAGTGAGCAAGTAGTCCTCACCCCCCACCCCCAAAATGTGTGAAAAAACCCACAGTGCTGCATGATTATCAGTCTCTGTTTATACAACCTCTCATCACTTGTTTATTTTTGTGCCCATCTTGATTTTTCCCCCTCTTCCAGCTTCCTAATGCATATATTATTTATGGTATGGCTTCATTGTCACAAGCATAGTACAGTACTGTAGATCATAAGATATGTATTTGTTGTATCAATATCGCAATGGCCGTATAACTCCTATAAATGTAAACATATATTTGGGATCACATTTGCAAGAAATTTCTTATTTCTTTTCATAATTGATGTCATTTTAATATGTATCCATTACTTTTGTTCACTTGTTCTCTAACATGAAGTGCTCTTTTTCTGATTTGCATGCTTTCCTAGGTCTCAGGAATAATGTACAGTATTTTAGTTTTATGATGTGAAATATGCAGAATTTTCTAACTTTCACAGACCTTAAATTTTAAAATTTAAGTTAGTGATTTCTAATGCATTTGTTCTTACAAGGCTCTTTAGTGTGAGTTTTCTGGGTCTGCATACTTTTAATGTTTAATTTTAGAAAGTGCTACTTCACATTTCCCTGATTTACAGATGGTAAATTTTCAATCACATTTTCTATGGCATATGGGAAGGATACATCCTCAATGCTTCTATTGAAATATCTATTGAACGTTTGTGCCTTTTTTGTCAGTATTTACAGGTTTATCATATGTACCTAACTGAAAGTAGGTCAGCTGTCATGGCTTAAGGAATACCACCTTGTTTTATTTGGATTATCTGATGTTTTTGAGATCTCTTTTCTGAATAGAGGGTTATCTGTTGATCTATATTCATGGCCATTCCTCTGCCCCATATCTATTTTTATTTTCTCTCATTAACACATATAGCTCAAATAATATAAACATATATAATATTAAAAAGTATTTTAAAGGTGTTTTTTTTCTTTTATTATGTGAAAATCATCCTTTCAATTCCTTTTGCAAATGATGCATTCCCTCCATCCTTACACTTTTGTTTATCCAATGATGTGTTCTTAGGATAAATCTCTATTCCCCATCAACATTATTTATTTCAAAATTTTGTTTTCAGTTATGGTAGTTATGTTGACTACTATTTTAAGTATTTTAAAGTTTCATCCTTTTGTTTTTGAAAGAAATTGGCTGCCAGATCATGAACATGTCCTAATTAACTTATATTCTATTTATTTCTTCTGTCCTCAGTCCTATATCTTATACATTACTCATTGATTTTGTAACCATTAATAAAGTGTATTTCTGTTGTACTGGATCCTGTAGTACTCGTCCTAAATTCAAAATATGAAAGTGGATTAGTATGCAATCCTATGGTTCCTAGGAGGACATCCTAGGAGCTATAGTTCGGAATGAATCTCTCCCTGCAAAGGAGAGGTAAAGCTTCCCCTCCCCCCCCAAAAAAAAGAAAGAAAGAAAGAAGGGGAAAAGGAGGAAAAACTCCCTCCTACTCTCAGTTTCTTGGTGTGAGCTTGGCAGGGCTTTGGACTTAGTAGTTCTCTCTTCATACCCTGTAAGGTTGTCCTTGACTTAATCATGGCAGCTACTGTATTGGTAGCCCATTTGGGGGGGGGGGTTGGGGAGTAGAAATTCTGATGGAGAGCCAATAGAATAAAAATGTTGATCTGAAAGGCTTAAATATAACTCCTGTAATGCAGTCTAGGGAAGGAAAGAGGTTGCATTTTGAGAATATAATAATGATGGATAATTCTTTTAATATTGGGAAAGGAACGATGTACAAGATCAATAATTAGAATTTTTTAAAATAATTGCTTTCATTTTCATTTTCTAATGCACAAAAAGAAATAATAATAAAGGTGAAAGAGAGGAGATAAAAGCAAGACAGGAAAATAAAAGAAAGTATATGAGGAATGTAGCAATATGATTCCAGACAATTGACCTTCATAGGCATTTTACCCAATAATGTTTTTCAAAAGGCGCCCATGAGATCAGGGCAGCTGCCAATCATATTCCTTCACTTTAATGTATTCAATAATCAGTCATTAGATTTAATAATTAATTGAGAAGCTACAGGATAGGCATAACATGAAGTATGACATAATGAGTATGACTTGACATAAGTATGACATGACATAATGAGAAGTGCACTAGATAGAGGAACTAATGAAGGAAAACCAAAGGGTTAAATAATATACTTGTATTAGCATTTTAAATTTACTTTTGTTTGAGTTACCACAAAAATCTTCAGGTATAATTTTCTAGGTGAATTTATTTAAGATGAGTTGTGCCTTTTCAGTTCATTTTCTATGTTTATCATAAAACAAAACAAAAAGTACTCTTGCTACCAGTACTTGTTTCCATCAATCAAGAATAGCCTTTTTCCATAAAGTTTGATCTCGGAAAAGGTTTGGGCATACACACACACACACACATGTATATATATGTATAAAGATAAAGGTAAAGGGACCCCTGACCATTAGGTCCAGTCGTGACCGACTCTTGGGTTGCGCGCTCATCTCGCATTATTGGCCGAGGGAGCAGGCGTATAGTTTCCAGGTCATGTGGCCGGCATGACAAAGCCATTTCTGGCGAACCAGAGCAGCACACGGAAACGCCGTTTACCTTCCCGCTGTAGCGGTTCCTATTTATCTACTTGCATTTTGATGTGCTTTTGAACTGCTAGGTTGGCAGGAGCTGGGACCGAGCAACGGGAGCTCACCCCGCCACAGGGATTCGAACCGCTGACCTTCTGATCAGCAAGCCCTAGGCTCAGTGCTTTAACCCACAGAGCCACCTGGGTCCCCATATATATGTATATATAGCCATATAAACAAAATACCTGTTGGAAAGAGGAGGAGGAAAAAGAGGACAAACAGTAAAGGCAAAGGGATTTTTTTTAAAAAAATGAACAGTTTAAAAGGCAAAAGAGGAAGTAATACTAAATGGATCTTAAATTATTTTCATGGAATGTAAAACAAAGAGAAATATCACACATTGGCTAAGCAGAAATCAGATATTTGTTTGCATGAGGCACATAAAAAGACAATATAGAAAACTACTAATAAAGGACTAGGACAAGAGTTTATATCTTCAGATAAAACAAAAAGAGGGATAATAATATGTGTCAATCCTAAGTTGGATTCAAAATTAATCTTTAAAGATGAAGAGGACAGAATTATTGCCATCGAAGTGACTGTAGAAGGGGAATCTATCATTTTAATAGGAGTATATGCTCCTAACGAGCAGAAAGCTGAATTCTTCAAAACTATAGAAGAGAAACACTGTGATATTTGATGGCAAATAAATAATGAGGGGTGACGTTAATGGTGTGGTGTCCCTAGATTTAGACTGATATAGTATATATATGTAAGAAAATCAGACTCTAAAGAAGGGAAACTACCTAATGCTTTCTTCAACATGGTGGCCAACCTGGATCTAATTGATCTTTGGCGTCTCAGACACCCACTGGTCTGGGAATTCACTTTTTTCTCAACCGCAATCAATTCTTCAAGTAGAGCTGACTTGAATTCTTCAAGTAGAACTGACAACTAGAGTAAAAAAGGTTGAGATCCAACCAAGGACGTTATCAGATCACAATGGTTTTATTCATTTTCCAGAAAATTACAGAAATAAAAATCATATAAACCAGCCACAAATAATTAAACAGAAGTACAATAAAATCTCTAATACATGCCTTTAACATCCCTCCCTCCCTTCCCCTCTGCTTCTCAGCCTTTTCTATGCTGCACTATATATTTCTTCGTTTATCTGCAAACCTCTATTTTTGGTTTTCCTTTCTTCTTGATCTCATTTGTTTGAGCCTTTAAATATCTGGAAAGACATCAGCTTTCTCTTCATGGTATTTGATATAATCTATGAACAATTTCCAATTTCTTCCCCTTTCATTTTCTTTTATTCCTTTAACTTCATCTTATTTTGTTGCCATATTATAATACATTAACAATTTAAGTTGCCAATCTTCTTTATTTGGTATTCTTTGGGACTTCCAATTTTTGCAATAAGAAGTCTGGCTGTTGCATAGCTTATTATGCACCTATCTTTGGCTTGGATATCATCTCCCATCATTCCTAATAAGAAAATTTCCGGATTTTTTTTCCAAAGAATATTTTAATATCTTCTTTAATTCTTTGTAAATCATTTCCCAAAAACCTTTGATGTCCTTACACTGCCACCACATATGAATGTATGTGCCAGTTTCCTTGTGGCTTCTCCAATATTAATTGTTTGTTCCTTTATAAGATCACAATGGTATTCTGATGACCATGGCAGGTGAAAAATGTTCTTCTTTCTGATGGAGGCTAAATGATGCGATACTACATCATGTAGAAATCGTTAATAAGGGAATATGTTCCCTACAAGAATTTTTCAACCTCAGCCTTAATAAAGGAACAGATCTAAATATGGTTTGGGATGCCAGTAAGACAGTAATGACAGGCTTTTTTATCAAACAAAGTGCATGCATGCCCACCCACCCACCCACACCACAGAAGCTCGAATTTTGCTAGCCCAAAGATGGAAAATGAGTGAGATGATAATAATAATAATAATAATAATAATAATAATAATAATAATAAGGAAATCAGCCCTGAGTGCTCCCTGGAAGGACAGATCGTGAAGCTGAGGCTCCAATACTTTGGCCACCTCATGAGAAGAGAAGAATCCTTGGAAAAGACCCTGATGTTGGGAAAGATGGGCCATTCCGTGAAAAATGAGCCTGATTAGAAAAAAATTATTTTTAAAATATACTTATTTTACTTATAGTTTCATTAACTAAACATATTAAAGTTCAATATTCCAAAGGAAAAAAGAATTTGAAATTATTTTTTTTCATGAGAAATCTGAGCTTGAAGTTTCAGTATCATTTTTCTGATTGTGTAGCTTAATTTTGTTCATTTAGGTTGGCATTATTTTTTAAAGATAAACAAAAATTGTGGTTGTCATTGTTGGTATATTATTAAAGTGAAGAACTTTGTCTACACATTGGACTTGAAAATTTTTAAATAGGTAAGTTATTTCTATTTTATTTTTATTATTGAATGGGATGCTGTTTCAGTGTCCCACCCGTGACAGCAAAAGGTACAAAAGTTTATTTTGTGATAAAACTAATTTATAGGTTATGTTTGTTTTATTGTGGGAGTATGTATTAGAGTATAACACACCTATCAATAATAAAAATGCAGTTAATTAATGTAAACACCATGAAATTTTAATAATTCTTTTTCTGTCCCACCCGTGACAGTTTTCAACTTGTTTTACTGTTGTAGCTTGAGTTAGTGATTTCAGCAAATGATTTCAGCTCTCTGCAGACAGGAGACAGATTCCTCATGTAACAATTCTTTATTCTGGCAAACAAGACTGAGGGACTGAGGAGAGGGGAACTAGCTAGAAAGGGATACATTTTGGAGGGAACAATCTCAAGCAATCACAAAGCTGCCTTTTGGTGGAAACCAATAAGACTAAGGCGCCAAATGCAGCTGCTTGAATGAATCAATAGTAGCTGTTCCTTCTGGAACATAAAGGCAGTTACCGTTACTTTACCCTAGTACGAATACATACAGTAATACAGATAATATAACCTTTGAATCAATACACAAAATGGGAAAGACTACATCTGCAGAACGTATGAGAAAGCTGCGTGAAAAACTAAAACAAGATAAAAACGAATGTGAAAGCTTCAAAGAAAAGGAGAGGGTCAGAGATAAGAAGAGGCGAGAAAAGTTGGTAAAGAATTTGTCTGCAAAATCACTTATGGAATACAGACGGAAAGAAACTGAGCGCAAAAGAAAGTACAGACAAAAGATAAAAGAAAAAAATCTAGGCCAATTGGCGACACTACTATTCCAGAGATTGGGTCATTTAAATGCCCACAATCTCTTGGAAAGGCTGTTACCAAAGTTAAAAGAGTGTTGCCATTAAGTCCACGGAAAAGAATAAAGAATAGCCATGTTACGAAAGCTTGTGTATGAGAGTTCACCTCAAGCGCCAAAACCACTACAGTGGTACCTCGGGTTACGAACGCGATCCGTTCCGGGTCGCAGTTCGTAACCCGAAAAGTTCGTAACCCGAAAAGGGCCCAAACCGCCTTTTGCGCATGCGCGCGCGGCAAAATACTTCCCGGTTTGCGAAGTTCACAACCCGAGGTACGACTGTATATGATAAAAGCCCTAAACAGAACACCAAAAGTTCTATTATTTCACAAGATAATATCTCAAAGGTCCATGAGTTTTATAATTCAGATGATATTAGCAGGCAGGCACCAGGATTTAAGGATGTCAAATCTATTAAAGATCCGACAAGTGGAAAAAGAATCAAAATCCAAAAGCAGCATATGAATATGACAGTCCAAGAGGCCTATGCCTTATTTAAGATTGCATAGCTGCCAAGTTATCCCTTTTTTTAAGGGATTTTCCCTTATGCTGAATAGGCTTCCTCGCGAGAAAAGGGAAAACTTGGCAGCTATGAGATTGATAATCCAACAGTTGAAATCAGCAAATCAAAATCAAGAAAATATTTTTTTAATAGATTTTAATTTTAGTACAATGGAACCTCGGTTTACGAACACAATTGGTTCCAGAAGTCTGTTCTTAAACCGAAGTGTTCGTAAACCGAAGTGAACTTTCCCATTGAAAGTAATGGGAAGTTGATTAATCCGTTCTAGACGAGGAAAAACACCCCCTAGAACGGATTAACCGCTTTGCTCCGATGCTGCAGCCGCGAAAGCGGTCCCGGCCTCCGCAAAGGCATCGGAGCAAAGCCCCAGCCTCCGGAAGGCATCGGAGCCGGGACTTCGCTCTGATGCCTTTGCGGAGGCCGGGGACCGCTTTCGCGGCTCCCCGGCCTCCGCAAAGGCATTGGAGCGAAGTCCCGGCTCCGATGCTTTCCGGAGGCCGGGGAGCGTTTCCGCGACTGGGCTGTGCAGCCGCGAAAGCAGTCCCCGGAACGCTCCCCGGCCTCCGGAAGGCATCGGAGCCGGGACTTCGCTCCGATGCCTTTGCGGAGGCCGGGGAGCCGCGAAAGCGGTCCCCGGCCTCCGCAAAGGCATCGGAGCGAAGTCCCGGCTCCGATGCCTTTGCGGAGGCCGGGGAGCACTTTCGTGACTGCAGCCCAGTCACGGAAACGCTCCCCGGCCTCCGCAAACGCATCGGAGCGAAGCCCAGCCTCCCCGAAGGTATCCGACGCTCCGATGCCTTTGGGGAGGTTTGGCCTTTGCTCCGATGTCTTCGGGGAGGCCGGGCCTTCGCTGCGGGCCTCCAGGAGGCATCGGAGCGAAGGCCCGGCCTCCCCGAAGGCATCGGACGCTCAGTAGACCTCCGGCACCTCGGTTTACTAACTTCCGGGTTAGGATAGTTCGTAAACCGAAAGTTCGTAAACCGAGGTGTTCGTAAACCGAGGTACCACTGTAAATACAACATTATACTTTGTAGGCTATGGTAGATAGTAAGTATAGTAATAGCAAAAGGTTTTTTGTAATTATTCTATTTTTAACAACCTTAATTGTATGTTAAATCAAGTGTATGCCAGACGCGTCCCACCCGTGACATTTCATTGTCCCACCCGTGACAGCATTTTTTCCTTAATTTTGTATCATTAAATTTCTTAACCTGGATTTCTGATTGCATAGTTGTAACCAATAAACATTGATTTAAACAAATATGCTGAGTTTATAATTGATTCACCTCCCAACTCACAGAGTTTTTCCATAAATCAAACTTATCTCAAGCCCCATGTCCTTTTTTTGTCCCACCCGTGACAATACTTTAACATTTAATAAAATTGTCAAAAATATCCATAAAAATAATAAAAAATTAGTAAAATGTTCAGTATCTTATTAAGAACATAGTTCAAATTTTGGTTGTTAATTTTTATGTATATTTACATTCTTACACATGTGTGAATACCAAAAAACATGGTCCAAGTGTCCCACCCGTGACAATGGAATGGCCCAGATGGAGGGCACTAGGAGAAGGGGACGACAGAGGACAAGATGGTTGGACAGTGTTCTCAAAGCTACGAACATGAGTTTGACCAAACTGCGGGAGGCAGTGCAAGACAGGAGTGCCTGGCGTGCTATAGTCCATGGGGTCACGAAGAGTCGGACACGACTAAACGACTAAACAACAACAACACAACAACAAATAATAACCCCTAGTAAGGAATACTGGCAACTTAAGATGATAGAATTTGCAGAAGCAGCAGGTTTAACATAGAATAAGAGGGCAAGAAGAATCTTTATTCAAAGACGAGTGGAATTTTTTTACTGAATAGAAAACAATTGTGTACAATTGAAAACACTGGTAGTGTTTAGATAAATGCAACAGTATGGTAAATATTTGAAGGTTGTAAAATGGAGAAACGAATAGATTTGCTATAGTAAAATATGCAGGAATGGTAGTAAGTAAAATGAACCATGAAAGGGGAAGGAGAGAAGTCAATTGTTACATGGTATTATGTAAAGCGTTTATTTTGAGATGTATAAACTGAAAAATTAATAGCATATTTTTTAAAAGACAACAACAGCACCACAATACCTGGTGGAAAGTATTGTGCAGGACACCATTTGCAAGTAAAAAAGACACAAAATAGAGTAGTGAAGAATAATTGTGAATTCTGCTGAACATTTTTAGCCATATCTGTTAAGAAATATATATCAGTTACTGAGGCCTAAATGTTTCGTTTTTTTTTTAATTGCTGAGGTTTCTGGTGAAAAGATAGCAATGCCATTTATTTTCTCAACACAGGACTCTGTTGATGATGGCTATATGACTAAAACACACTTTCAAGTGAAAGGTGGAAGTGTCGCAGCAGACATAGAGGATATGGCTAGTGAGCGTGATGAAATAACATTCGCACATATTGGGGTAAGTACAACGTACAAAATTAGACAGTAAGTACCTATGTTATTGAAAACATTTTGATATTTTGCTGTTGAGCTCTGTGACAGTTCAGCAACTGCGTTATCAGCAAGTTGCATAATCTTCATTGAAGTATATTTGCACTTTGAAGAGAGTCTAGAACTACCGTAGTTACACAAAAAGAGATATACACACATTGGAAGGGTTGCTGTTTATATCTGATACCAAAGTCAGGTCCGCGGGTAGTTCTGAAAAGTGAGTTGCTTCTGTTCTGATTCTTGGTAGTCCTGTGTACTTGTGCTTAGAGTTAAGCGTAACCTGCAGCTTTGTGCTAACCTGCACAATTCAAGTAGATGTTGATTCTCAAGAAGGAAGGACAGTAGCAGCCTGAGGGGTGGGGTAGAGCTTAGAGCTGCCCCCTTGACTGGTCTTGCCACTCCCCTCCACCCCAGCCCCATTAAAGTAAGCTGCAGTGACACTCAGGGTGGATTTGATTTAATAAGTTAACTGTTTATATTTGGACAACTTTTCTGCTGTACTTTGTTGGAAGGAGAAAAATAATCATTAGTAACAATTTAAACAATTTATTTAACTAAAACAATAACATTATAGCATATGTATCCATGTTTGTTAACTGATGTGGTTAAATGATTTTATTTTTATTTTTTAAATAACAGACTGAGTTTTACCACACCTGAAAAACTTAAAACAAACTGTTATTTCCTGATGAATAGCCTTTGGACTATATTGTAACTTAAATAGAAAACTACCGGTATCTTTAGAAAGATTTTTCCTCCCAAAGCATTTTTTTTAAAAAAATCTGATTTAAAAAAATTAATCGATTTAAATTTAAAAAATCCGATTTCTTCTTCTTCTTTTAATCATTGATTTTTATCCACCCTGGTTACACTGGTGTTAGGAGGGTGGCTCTGCAGCTCCACAATGCTGCACAGGCTGCTACAAGTACACTGTCCTTTCAGCAACAGGAGGAAAGTGAGTAGCATAGCAGTATGACTGAGGCTATCCACTGTTTTGCCTATTGCGCAGCTGATGCCTTTGCACCAAAATGAAAAACTTGCACTCAGCGTAAAGAAATCTAGATCTCAAAATCATATTGATTTCATTTCTTGCACATCAATGAATTTTTAAAATCCAAAGCACAGTGTGCTACACACAAATCAGGAGCAAACAAGGTACTGCAAGTCAAAACAAAATAAAAAAATTCCTTCCAAGTATCTGAAGAACTGTGCATGCACACGAAAGCTCATACCAATGACAAACTTTGTTGGTCTCTAAGGTGCTACTGGAAGGAATTTTTTTTATTTTGTTTCGACTACGTATGTCAGACCAACACGGCTACCTACCTATAAGGTACTGCAAGGTAACTCATGCGATTTTAGCCAAACTGTGCTACAGTGAAGCTGAGCAAGGCTTGGGCTACTCAAAGAAAGCTACCCTGCAACTAAAGAGAATGAGTTTATAATTCTAAAACAAAATTGTTCTTTTTTTGGACATTATAGGGAATAAATTGGAAAAGAAACTGGTTGAGCAGCCAAGTACCGGTGATTGCTAAAACTTACAGGGCTGATCACACTAAGAAGGATCATTGTACTACTAAACCTAAATAACTTCAAAAATTAGGATATTAATTAGGAGCAGCCTGGAGGGAAAATTTAGGAAATTAAAGTCCGTGCAATCGGCACGAAGGATGCTGAGGAATACCTTATTAGAGAAACTGAATTTATGCATAGCCCTGTAACAAAGAAGGAAAAAGGCAAGGAAGAAACTTGATATGGCTGCTTGACAGGGTAGAAGACTATATTCACACTACATAGGGATTCTCTATTTAATGGGAATTCAATCTAATAGTTTCTAATAGAACAAAACATAAATTTTTGGCAGACAAGTTGAAATATTAAGGATGCATTTGAAAAGCAAATGTAATTCACTAAGACAGAAGAAAATCTAAAGTTCTCAGGTACATCACTGGTGCATTACTGTAGTCACTGAAATTAAAATAAATATTGCATCAGAAGTGAAATAACATTAATTGGATTAGTTTTTATGCTAATGAAGGAGCTCCATAAAATGGTGGGCTGTGTGAAGGATATGACCTATGCAAAGTTTTTCACAGTTCATTTTCTTAGGGCCAGACTATATGTAAATTTCCTGATTCTTCTTCTTCTTCTTCTTCTTCTTCTTCTTCTTCTTCTTCTTCTTCTTCTTCTTCTTCTTCCTCTTCCTCTTCCTCTTCCTCTTCCTCTTCTTCTAGCAGCAATGTTGTACTGGGGCTGTAGTGTATGTGTGTGGGGGGGGGCAGGTTTTAACTTTTCCTTTGTATGCCATTTCTCCAATTCAAATGTTCCCTGTCATACTGCTGTTAGCCACAGAGCTGGAAAAGGCAAATACTTTGATTTGAGGTTGTTTTTTTTTTTAAGCTGCATCCAGTTTTTAGCTCTCCATTTTTATTTATTTACTAGTTGGCCCTGCCACGTGTTGCGGTGACTTAGTTTGTTAAATGGAGCCTCAGAGTCCCACTTCAGACTCCCCTCACCTTCAGAGTCCCCCTGCTTTTCGTGTGTTATGTTTACATAGGCGCATCCCTGTGTCTCCCCCCCTGTCCCAACCTATGACCTATTTGGCCCCCCATCCCCCACCCAGGCAGGCCCCTACCTCCACTTGGCCTAGTCTGGAAAGTGGCCTAGTCTGCAAAGCCGAGGCGAGATACTGTGGAGAGGGCAGGTTTCATCCCTTTGTCTCCCCCTACCCTGTTCTGACCCATTACCTATCCCTGCCCCCTATTCGCCCCCCCCCCGGCAGGCCCCTACCTCCACTTGGCCTAGTCTGGAAAGCGGCCTAGTCTGCTGCAGCCTATTCAGTCTGCTGGGCAATGTTGGGCCTTGTTGCTGCAAAAGGCCTGTTTTCAGTTGGTTGCTGTGGAATTCTGTGGTGTCATTTGGTGGCATGGCTTAGAGGCAGCAGCGTGCGATCTGTTTCTATTGGATGCTATTGGAGTCTTCAGACCTTCTGCTGGTGATGTATAATTTGGGCGCCACTTTTTTGTGTTTAATCATTATTTTAGGTGTGAAAGGTGTGGGTTTTTTGGGGGGGGAAATTATGCCAGATCCCTCCCTGATGGGCATGGAACGTTGTGGCCAAATTTGTTGGAATTCAGTTCAGTGGTTACGGAGGAAGGGTGTTACATCCACGCACGCAGTTGGAATATATATATATATATATATATATATATATATATATATATATATATATATAAAATTCTACTTATTGTTTTGGATTTTATTGCTGTAATTTAAAGATTGTAACCTACCATCTCAGTATTTCTGGGTATCTCTCTCTGGAAATACTTAAATATGTGTATTGTGCTACCTCTTCGCAGTAGCAGTTTGGGGAGCAGTATGCAGGAAATAGATTTCTCATACCTTTTATCCCTGCCATGTGCCTCTGCTCTATCCCTGCCACCTGTGACCTGCATAACTGGTCCTCAAAATGTTTTTCACTTGTGCACGTAAGAACACGTAAAAAAATAACAAGACCCTTGATGGACCCCAAAGTCCTGAATCCTGATGTCACAGTTGCCAACACGTGCTTATGGGAAGCCCACAAGAAGGACCTGAGTGGAGCAGCACTCTCTGTAATTGTGATTCCCAGCAACTGATATTCAGAGGCAAACTGACTTTATTATGATTGTTATTTGACAGTGGAGGTGGAACATAGCTGTCTTGGCCAGGAACCATGGATAACCCCATCCTCCATGAATTCATGTGATCCTCTTTTATATGCTTCCATCGTGCCCCCCCCCTTACTCTACTCTTTTTCTAAACTAAAAAGTGCCACATATTGTACGGCAGCCCTTGGTCATTTTGGTTGCTCTTTTCTGAACCTTTTCCAGCTCTACAATAACCTTTTGGACAGAAATGACATAGCCATTGTAATCTGTTCTTTGGTAACTTCCAGATTGGAGTTATTTTTAGTACCTACTCTATTTGTGTGTGTGCTTGTAAGTTATTTTAAACAGTTTTTTAATGTCTTTAATGTATTTTTAATTGTTGTAACCTACCCTGAGACCTTAGGGAGAAGAGTGGGTAATAAATTATTTTATTCTTACTATTTTTTTAAATAATAATACTGTAACAACAACAACAACAACAACAACAACAACAACAAAATATTAATAATAATTGTACCCTACCCATCTGACTGAATTGCCATGCTAGCCATGAGTGCTGGTTTGCATGTGATGCTAAGCAGCTACTCAGTGATTTGTTTTTTGCCTGTGGAAAAGTGGCAGTGAAGTGAGTAAGATTGAGTAGCAGGCACTAGCATGGTAATCCATGGTTTATTTCAGACAAGACTTATCATTCCCTGTGAATGAAACCACTGTGTTGTAGGTTGAGGTAGTTATTGTTAATTTTGCAAAGAGAAAAATGTGACAATAGTTTTCAAGATAATAAATCACATTGCTTTCTGGCTTTTTACTTTGTTAAAGCTTGGTAGCCCAACTAGTGCATGCTAATAAAGTAAATGTGTTAAATATGAGCCTGACCTCTCTCTGTATTTCAGACAGATCAGAGATCCCCTAACATAGATGTTAATAATGAAAACATTGTTTTCATTTGTTTGACTAACATTATTCAGAAAATGTGATTACTGCTAAATAGTGAGACATAAGCAAATCATCCTAAACTGTTGGCTATATAATTACTAAAATGAAGCAAAGTTTACTTTAACTCGTACCATTCCTTGTTGAACATCAAATTTTAGAATATTTTTATTTGAAGAACAAAACAAAATATGTACCAAACTCATATTGTTTGCTCTGGGAGATATTCCCACCCATCTATATCTCATATATATAGATGGGATAGGAAAATTGCTTTTCTAGAGAAAGCTGTGCCATGGATAACTTTCTTGATATTTGTGAAATTTTTACTGATTTCTCCCTCTGTAGCTAATTACTAGGATTTCTTTTTAAAAGCTTTGGTTTATTGATTGCATTTACTAATCAGTTAGAAAGAGGTTGAATCCTATGGCTGTAGTCACATATCATGCTAAATTATAGTTAAATATCAACTATGGTTTAATGAGAACAAGCAGCATGTTGTTGCATGCTCCTCAAAAAATCATAGAATAGAATCATAGAAGTTGGAAAGGACCCTGGTTTGCTTCTCCCCCACCTGGCCATGTCGTGCCAAGAGCAACAACTCACAAGCCTTGCCTTGCTGTGTTGTCTGAGCCTGGCTCATGATTTGTTCTCTCCCCCCCCACCCAAATAAAACACAAGCCCAGATTTGGAAGGACAACTCTTGTGGTTGGTTGCTTGTGTCATGGCCAGGTACTTCCTACTGCTTTGCATTAGATCGTATTTCACTACTAACCATGTTTTAATGTGACCATGCTTATGTGTTAGTAATAGGTTTAGCATTTTACAAAGCCCAAAATGAGTGCAGTCCTTCTCCAAATAATTTATCACCCGTAGGATGAAGGCAGTGATGATTTCCTGTAAAATTCTGAGGATTTACTTAGTTTTACTGTAACTTGATCTATCTATATGTGTTCTGCATGCTTTGCTGCTTGTGGCTACTGCAGATGGCATGACTCAATGTGGAATACGTTCTGAGGATACAAAGATATCGGCTGGATGAATCAACTGGCAAGTTGTGGGTGCTGAACATGATCTCTTCATTTGAAAGCGAAACACCAGCCTGCTTAAATTTGTGTACTTCCAGTAAAGGACATCATTTTACACATCTATGTAGGCACAAATTGCTGCATCTTAAATATCTATGTAGGCACAGATTTCTGTATAGTCACAAGTACTGTCCATGTGAAAAATCTGGGACTTAGGCCATTTTGCCCATCAAATTCATTGTGACAGAAATATTGTTTTGCATACATCATTCCAGATGAAAATATTCCAATTCTTAGGGTTTATTAAATCTTTTCTCCTAAACAAATCAGTGGATTGGGAATTAAAAACCAAACCATTCTCATTTTTTGTGTCGAAATAAATAGCATGAACAAAAATGTAAATATTTGCAAAACCAAAGTATTTGCTACAGGGCAAAAAACTTGAAGTAAAAACTTAACAAACATTACTTAAGAAAAAAAATGTAAACAAATTTAATGAAACCCAGCATTCAGTAGGAATGTCAAACTGGTCCCAAGGAAAAATAATTGTATTCTAGAACTAAACCAGGAATTAACTGTTGGTTTTGTCAGAAACCCAAGGCAAGGATCAAGCCAAAAATCTAGACAGACCAGCTTTCTCATCTCAAAAAAAGCATCTAGTAGCCTATAGGAAGTATACCAGCAGGATACAAGCACAACAGCATTATCCCTGCGTCGCTCCCTAGCAACTGGTATAAATTATAGTATAATCAAAATAGTAGTTGGAGAAATAAATTGCACTATGGATTGCAGGTCATATTTTTGAACATTAATTAGAATTTGTAGCTTGTACCAGCCTTGATGCCATTTCCTTTAGGTGATCATTCCATATGTTTAACTCATTCAGAAATGTCCTGTAGGCCATGGCTAGGTCTCCTACCTCCTGTTTTAAATATCTCCTGGCCCTTTTACCAGGATTGGGTGAGGAAGGGAATATATTCAGGTTGCCTAGAAATCAGCATGTGGTGCTTCTTCGTGTCTGTTAAAATAGATAAGGGGGCAGGAGAATAAAAGGCTAAAGGCTCAACTTGCATTACTGGAACAATGGTGGATAAGATGTGTAGAGTCCCGGTTATCTGTCCTCCCACAGTCCCCCACCCCTTGGGTTCTTGTTGGCATCTGTCTGTCTCAAGAGACAATGTAGTGTGAAATCAAATTGGTGCATTAGCAACAGCGAAGTAACCTCTCCAGGATGCAAGTCTGGGTGGTGTGTACAAAGGTCCTGGGCTGCCCAGATGACAAGACTCCCCTCTTGGCCTCTCTGATGTGATCCAAAGGAAAGCAGAGCAATACACTTGCCACCAGCTTGGCTGCAAGAGTTGCTAGAAGGAGGTGTACAAGGTACCAAACAACTGCCTTAGGGACTCCACTCTAGATTTTAGTTGAGATATTTTCCCAGGTTGACAAGCGGCATTTGCCTCTCACTTTCCTCTGCAACACATGCAGAAATGGCCTTCTTGGCTGTTGGATCAAAGTATATCTGCTCAATCCACTGGAGCCTGCTTTGCATGCAACAGGGATTTGAGACCCATTGGCTACCCTCACTTGGTTTATTCAGCCAGTCAAAGCCGATTTCTTAGTTCATCACTAATTACCTTGTGCAGAACTCCCTCCCACAGTCAATCCCTCACTTGCATTAAAAACAGAAAAAAATATCATTCATGATTTCAGGAGGTGGACACTAATTGTTTTCACCATAGGTTTTCAGCAGAAATATTCAAGTGCAGTTTGTTCTAGTTTCTTAGATCTCCCCAGCCTTTTTTTGTGTCCTAAAATGGAACCTTTTAACTGTTGGGGCAGCATCTATGTCAAGATGGATACAAGCGGCTTTATCCACAGATTATACCCAATGAGACATTGAGCTGTCCTCCTTCCAGTCTGATATCTAAAAGCCCTCTGATGACTCAGAACAACTCAACCAATGGACCATGACCAAATGCAATGGTGGTGGAAAAGAGAGATTTATTTGTTGTTATCACCGCAGAATAACCTCTAAAACGGGGGTTCTCAAACTTTTTAAACAGGGGGCCAGTTCACTATCCCTCAGACACTGTTGGGGGCCAGACTATTGTTTGAAAAAAATATGAACAAATTCCAATGGACACTTCACATATTTTTTTCTTTAATTTTGTTTGCCCCCCCCCCCCGAGAGTGGGGCCTTAAGCTATAGCTTATATGTAAATCCAGCACTGATGAGGTGTGTTGTGCCTTGCTGTGATGCACCTGTGGGCTGAAACTAAGAAAAAGCGATTTGAGCAAGTGGGTGTGAAGAGAGGTCAGAAGCACCTGTGGCGATGCTGAGAATGATGAGAAGGGGATTAACGGAGACGGCTGGCAAAAGAAGGAAATGCTCAGATGGCAACAAAAGTTCAGTGAGGCGCCTCCGACCGAGTTCTTGAAATGCAAAGGCGGCCCTTGGCATGTATATCATGCATGTAAATCTTTCCCTGTTCCGGGCAGCGGGATGTTTGGGGAGGGGAGAGGGGGGCGATGGAGGGAGGCGGGCTGCGAGAGGAGGGCCATAGGCCTGTTAGACAGCGATGGGTTCAGCAATTGCCGGGTGGGCTGGGTTCAGGACCCTGGCAGGCCGGATCCGGCCCGTGGGCTGTAGTTTGAGGACCCCTGCTCTAAAATGTACTCTAGCCTGTGTTCAAGTCTTCCACCATTGTTGAGATAGTTGTCCACCTTGCCATTTCATTACTGTCAACTCCTTGGGCCACAAGGCAAGGAGAAGGAATTGTATCAGAAGGGTCCTTTCCCCATTCCGGAGGCCAATCAGAATATAAACAGGATTGAGTGTCATGGAAATTCCCAGGAGAGCCATTAGAAGACCACTTGGATCCATCAGTCTTCTGGGGCAGGAAATGAAATAGGTTTACATTCCCACCTCATCCAACCAGTTCTCTGTGATAACACTCTGGATCAGTACTAGACCACTCAGCAATTGCACTTGCTAAGACTTGAAATATTCTTTTGCCTTCTGGTTCAGCACTGTCCAGATGAATAATACATCCCATTAATCTACAGAAATATCCCAGAAATAAACAAAGATAAATAAACTAATTGCAGAGTTTTTAACAACTGTAGGAACAAACCAAATGATCTCGTAACCATGATCATCCTCCTGTTAAGATGCTTATGTAGAGTGGTTCTGTTTTTTAAAAATCTGCCATTATGGCATGTAGAGCTGTCAATTATTTACAAAAGAATGTTCACACTGAGCAAATTAAAAACAGCTCTAATTCAATTTTTTTGTGTCAGCTCAGTTTGAGTCACAGGGATAGAAGACAAGGTGTAATCCCAACAGCAAACCTCCCTTGATCACCTTAGTAAATATGTTTCATTCTTTGTATAGAACAAGTATCACTCAGTCGGAGTGTAAATGAAGGAAATTTTCACAGTACTTGTACATTGAAAGCCCAATAATTTTCTGCTAACAGTAAGGTGTTTCTGATCTCTTGGGTTTGGCATAGAGCAAGTTAATGCAGAAATATAGCGGCTGTAATTTAGTGAGTGTTCAGTATTATTTCTCATGGCATCTAAAATGCTTACAGTGTGAAAAATGAACAGTGAACTCAATGGGTGCTTTGTCATTGGCTTTTGTCTGTGACCTTCATAAAACCTAGTCTCAGTAAAGATCACCATTCTGATCTCCTGTTATTTAATGACAGGCCTGTCCTACTCTGCTGTGTTCAGTAAAAATCCTCAAACTCTACGTAGACTTACATAAGAGTGGGTTCAGGAAACAATCCTACCTAATTAGCTTTTGCTTAAGGAAGGAAGAAATGCTCCACTGTGTATCTGTTGTGTAGCATACAATTTTGTTGCATATTTTTGAAACCGTGAAATTGGATGTATTATTATTTATTTTGTTTATCAAATGTCTCAGATTGACTTTAAATCCATAAAATACAACAAAGCTTAATAACATGTAAAAATAAATACACCCCAAAATGCAACAACCTTCAGATTTTATGAGAGTGAAATGAAAAATATGACTGTGGCTAGTAACAGGTAGTACAGGCATAGTGTGTGATCATTTTAAATAAATTTATTTATTTCACAAAATTTATATACTGCTTGATTGTAAAACAAAAACCCTTAAAGGGGTTTATAAAAATAATTTTAAGAGTGTAATGAATTTTAATTTTTAATTTTTTGTACAAGGACTAGTCATTAAACTCCAGTACAATTCTAATCAAATACCTGTAAATAACTTAAGCAATGCAATTCTTTCATTTTTTAGCAGGGTCTGGGTCTGGGAGCTACTTGGGAGTAGTTCGAAATAACCACATTGCATAATTTCTTCGTTATACCAGGTTAGCACAGGATGGCTAATACAGGATTGCACAGAATTTGAAGTTAAGATATATTTTTGTAGAAGAACTTCAATATAAGAGGCCTTAAGCACGTGGTTTAGGAGCTCAGGAAAGCTTGTAAAAATATTTATAACAACATTTTAATAGCCTACTTCATTTCCAGATGAGGTTAAGTGTTCGTTCATCATTCTCTTAAACTATATGTTATTTCTTCCATGTTACAATTTTCTTCCATTTCATTGAGGTTATTGTAGTTTTCTAATTACTTCAAACCTGGATAATATACTTTAGGATTCAGCAGTACATGCAAAAAAATGTTGATAAAAATCTCTTAACGTTTTAATAATGCTTTTATTGAGATTTGGAAGATGTAACAAGAGTGCTTTCCAAATACATAAAATAAAATTGGCACAGTAATGTCAGATGTCATAAGCATAGGATTAATGTTCAAATACAAACAACAGTAACACTATACTCAATGTTTTTCTCTTTACTAACACCAGGATTTTTCTATATTTAACTGAGCAACAGGAAAATTTGGAATGATTATGTACATGGCATACTTGTAATGTGTTCTCTATATCATTCAGAAAAAGAAGCCTCTGTTATTTCTCAGATACTTAGGTTCCCTTTTCAAGAAGAAAATTGTCTGTAGCGCCCCTGGATAGTGATCCTACAGGCACAGTAAGTCCAGTTTCTGCTGTATGCCCTGTGTTATCCTTGATATTTTAATAATCTATAGGATAACCAAAGGCTCTTCACCTTTCGTGATAAAAGCCTGCTCCTGCTCAGTAATCTGAACACCCATGCTTGCTTTTGCTGCAGCCATGTCTGCTTTTGGCTGCTGAGTTCTGAATTGACTTTGGGCCAATCTCCACCATCTCAAAAACTGCCTTGCTTTGGACTTACCGGTACTTCTTCATTATTTTCAGATGAACTATTTGATGTTATTGTGGATCAGAGCAAATTTTGATTTTTGCGTGGCTAAAATCCAACTGCCTACTAGCTGGCAGTAAAGAGGTAGGGTTTCAGAATTGATTGTGTATCACACAATTTCCCGGGCTGTGGGTGTTTGCCATTTCATGGTTTTGGGGTTATCCCATTTTCTTCAGCCTCTTAACTCCTCCTCTGTGCCCTTCAGCCAATCTCAACCCTCCTTGCTTCATTTCTTTTTAGTTGTTGCTGTGATTGATTTCTGTCCTTTCTGTGCAGAAACACAGGCTAGATTTCCCTCTGTTCATTTGTAAGATTCCTAATAGTTCTAAGGGCATTTAGTTTGGTGTTTGCTTGTGATGCTGATCAGTGAAATGCATTGTTAGCCAGAAGTAGAAATGAAGTTTAGTTGAAGGATTGTAGCAATCTAATGATGTCCTGAAATACATGAAAAAGAGAAGCAAGCAAAGCAATACATTTTCCTGATTTCCACTGGAAGCAGTAGTAGCGTCAATGGGTTTTGTGGGCTGCATACGAAGGGTCCATGGGCAGTTATTTAAAACGAGTAACATGATTCTAGATACGAAATAGAAGTAGGCAGAACTTGTGGTTCTTGTTCAATGATATGAAAAAACAATGAAAAAACTCAAGAGATTGGAACCTCAGAGTGCTTCAGCAGAGAAAATGGCTTTAGAAAATGTGCATTTTCAGCTGTGATGTGGACAAGCCCTTTGCTTATTTCCTACCTTCATGATACCATCTCCCTTCATCCCAATAGTTATGATCATGACACAGTTTAAGAACTGATTACAATGCAATACACTAGACCAATTTGAAGGAAATTCCACTCACACTAGTGAAAAAGTGGCACTTTAAGAATGAAAATATTTCTGTCTAGATATCATAGTTATGCGATAGAATTCATCCATAAATGTCTTTCGCAGATGGTTTTCTAACATGTATTATCCGCTAGTGTAAGAAGTTTAAGCATTCCACTTGATGACTTTCCCCTAAGCTGAGTCTGCAAACTGATTTCTAGCTTTTGGTGAAAGAGGAGATTTGAGTTCGTGTCTGCTGTCCCTTCTGCTACCTCAGTCCCTTCCACCCCTTTTGTGTCACTGACTATTCCCACCAGTGGGAAAATGTGTGTGCAAAGGATAATGAGAGAAAGGAGTTTAGAAGTCAAATGGTATAACAAATAGGTTGTTGAACTTAATTCAAGGAGTCAGATTCAGGACCCTGTTTGGCCAATTGGTTCTCAACTTCATTTCTTCATCTGTAAAATTTTAATTACAAATACCTGGCATACTAACATTAGTTTACCAACTATATCAGGCATGTCAAACCTGCAGCCCTCCAGATGTTTTGGTCTACAACTCCCATGATCCCTAGCTAGCAGGACCAGTGGTTGGAGAAGATGGGAATTGTAGTCCAAAACATCTGGAGGGCTGCAGGTTTGACATGCCTGAACTATATAAAGGCAATGTGTGGCTTGTGTCTCTTCATGGAGAGCTTCTGGTGTGTGCATAGGGACAGAGCAGGCGCATAGCTTTTTTTAACAGCTCTCTCCGTTAGCCTTTCTGTATTGGGATGGGTAGCCTCAGGGAGCCAATATTTAGAGCAAGGATGAAGACCTGTGGCCTTGCAAATGTTGTTGGACTCTCCATGTTTATGCAAGATATGAATAAAATGTCAAACACAGAATGAATAGTAGAAGTGACGCTAATGTTTCTCACTCTCAAAGGGGTCGTAATAGTAACATCTGGGAGACTTCGTGGGGAGGGGAGTATGTGGCTCAATTTTGGCCGTAAGTATTTTGTAATTGTCATGCCTAAGGGGTAGAATAATTGGCCCTCTAGATGTTGTTGAACTTCAGCTCCCATCAGCCCAACAAGTATGTTTTAGAGCTATAGTTGCTGCCTGAGACAAACTTTCTCTTCCACTCACTATTTGACAAATAGTCATTAGTCCATCTGTGTTCAATGTTTTGGGTACAGCTAGGAGTTGGAAAGGCAGCAGATCCAGGAACAAGACCAGGTCATTTGGGACTTTGAAACCAGGGCAAAATTCAGACGAGAATTTCATAACACCTCCCTGCTCCCAATGAAAGCCCCATATGGCAGCAAAAAAGGTGAAAGGAATAATAAACTTTCTATTTTGTTGGTTTCTGTTTTCGTTGAAATAACGCAAAGCCATGTGCTTGTTTAGTATTATGTCTGAGAAAATAAGATAAAAAGACCAAGATCTTTATTGTGATAGGAAGACTAACCTATAGCTACCAAAAGGCTGACAGGATGCAAAATGGGGAGAGCAACAGCTTTAGTGTCAAAGGAAAAAACACATTTATGCCAAAATGTCTTGCCACTTAGAAGGTAATATACACAAGCTTTATAACTATGTAGTGATATTTTGTAATGTGTAGTTAACTTTCCATTCTGTTATAATTTGCCAGTGAAAATTTGTTTGCCAGACAACTGATCTATCAGATAAACTGTCAGGGGAATGCAAACTTCAAAAGAAGACACATTAAATTGCTTAGAAATAGTCAGAAAGCTTTAACAGCTCTCTTGGCTGTTGCACAATGGGATGCAGAAATCGCAATAATGTTCTTCTTCCATCTGGTGCCTTCAAACGTGTTGCATTCATTATTCCAAGCTTGTGTGTTCATATGTGGCTGGTCAGTATTTTCTTAGGAAATCCTTTGATACGGTAGTAATAGCCTTTTAAAAACAGGATTGTGGTTATTTCATGAAATTCCTGTTGGAAAGAGGATGATGGGCTAGCTAGATGAATCTTTAGTCTGTTACAGCAGGGCTCTTATACTAATATTCACAGGCACAAGACAGTGATAAACTAATAATCAGAATCTGCAAGAGCTTTGGAATTCAATGTCTGACCATATAAATCTTGGACTGTGTCTCATGCATCCATTTTGTTCTGAACAGGTCTTAGGTGACTTGGTGGGTCTTTATCCTAGAATAAAAACCTGTAGAAAGGATACTTTCAAGTACATTTGGAACTTGTCCTGATGATGGTCCTGCACTCCTTTCCTTGTCTACTCCAATGTCACAGTCAAGAAGTGTCAGAGCTGCCAACGACTTGGCTGCTTTGATGTCACAGAGCCACCTGAGGCCAGCTTTAGGCTTCAGAAGCTTCAACAAAAGCATTCATAAGTCTAAACATCATACAGAAGCCATTTAAGGCGGGTGGGGCATGATTAGGGATGATGTTGAATGAGTTTGTTACTCAAAAGTGCTTTTGCATATTAAGTTTTGGATTGTTCCTAAGTATCGGAAGGACTCGAAATTTTTTGCTACTTATTAAGATAAAATCTGATTTAAGTTCTTTAATATAAGTAGCAAGTGGGTTATGGGGTAGGCAGAATTAAATACTCTGATGCTTCTCACTCCTTCCCCCAAATGAAATTCTCTTTTTGTTCTGATGTTCCTCTTGTGTTTCTGCATTCATTTATGCCCCCCCTTCCATTTAAAAATAAATGGTTTGTGGAAAGTGAAGACTAAATTATCTAGGACCCAATTTAGTCTTATGGATAATTAGGGAGGTTTAGAAAACCCTAGCTCTGTACCTGATGGACTGGAAATGCTGCGAGGGAGCTTTAGTGCTACACAAGTAGCGTATAGTCCTTTATGAAGGAAATGCTTTTAAAAAACCTCTCTTAAAATTACTTTGCACTAGCACTATGCGGCACTTAAACTATAATGTGTTGGCTAATTTTTATGATAGAGGGATTCTACAGGCATTTAAATGTTAAATTTGTAGCTTAACTTTAGGTCTGCATTTTTTAAATTACTGGTTCATTGAGAAAATCTGGTATTGAGCTCAATTTTAATGATAACATGCTTGATTAGATGACCTAGTCTCTGAGAATAATTAGATTAAAATAATAAGAAATAAAGCTGGATAATAGTTATCTGATACAGAAGGTATTTTTCTATCTGTCTAATTTACCCAATAACCTAAATTCTTTGTATGTACAATTTTCAGATTATATTATGATAAATATTGGGGTGTATATTTATATACTGTAATGCAATGTTTCTCAACATTTTTTGGGCCACGGCACACTTGTTCCGTGAAAAAAATCACGAGGCACACCACCATTAAAAAAGTTAAAAAATTTAACTCTGTGCCGCCCTATATTATAATTATGACTGTAAGAAACACTTGCCAAATATTGCTTTCCGGCGGGTCAGTGCTGTGTATTGGCGGCCGGCAGGCACGTGACAATGCAAATCGCCCTTCTCGTCGCCGCACGTCGCGGCACACCAGCCAGCGTCTCGCGGCACACTAGTGTGCCGCGGAACAGTGGTTGAGAAACGCTGCTGTAATGTTGCATTTTGCTTTCACTAGGCATAACTGTCATAATTGGTTGGACTGCAAATTGACTGACTGATTCATTGAAATGTTTAACTTCTTAAAAAAATTTTTTGGGGAAATGTTAAAGGCAGGTGCTAAAAACAGTTATCTGTTGCAAAGACCTATTAGTGCATTTGTTACCTTAAAATAAATGTGTCTCTATTAGCAGCTTCCTGTTTAAATATTCTATTTTTTCAATGGTGCTCTGGCACAGAAAAGTGAAATTTAATAGCATATGTAAGATATTTCGCAGAATAACCAGGCAGTGCTGTATACATTTATCTGTTTGTTTTGACATCTCTGCTTCTTGCAGACAATACAAAGGTACATTATTGGACATGAAGTTGATTCATATCTGAAAGGCCTTGTTGGTCTAACAATTTGCCTATGTGAAAGTAAATTTAACAGCCCCTGGAGCTGTGCATTGCAAAAATGGTTGGTAGTAGCAGACATGCTGTGTTTCAGGAAACATGTCTGCCATTTACAGATCAACATGTCACACAGTGTTTTTTTTCTGGGGATACTCAAGGGTACACAGTACTGGCACCTTAAAAAAAAAGTTGCAAGAGTGGCACTTACTGTAACAACTTCATGGTGTGTACCGGCACCTTTTTTCTTTTTCTTTTTTTTAAAAAGCACTGATGTCACCTAATCCCTAATACACAGACTACAAGTTTGAAAAATTGTGGAATATATACGTATTAAAAAATATTTTTGCCCACTTTTCTGCATAAATGCTAGTCCAAAGCCGTTTATAAGCAAAGCAAAAGATAAAAATGATAAAAAATATTTAAAAACAACATTTAAATTAACACTTAACATAAAAAATACAGAACCAGAGAGATCATAGACAAGTCAAACCATCACCTTCCTAACAAGCCTCTTGCCTGAAAGGCCTGTTGAAAAAGTCAATCTTTAGAGCCTTCTTAGAAGCCCACAGTGTAGAGATTTGGTGTATGTCCAACAGAAGAATGTGGAGCTACCACGGAGAAGGACCTCTCATTTAATCCTCCATAAAAAGAGCCCTTCAGGATCAGACCAAGGTCCATCTAGTCCAGCACTGAGTTCCAGTGGCCAGTCAGAACCAAGTGCCTATGGGAAATCTGCAAGCAGGACCTGAGTGCAACCAGTGCTCTCCTCAATTTGAATTTCCAGCCATTGGTCTTCAGAGGGGGTCCAAAGCACCCTTATACAAACCTGTAGAGTGAGCACACTAGGACATACACCTTATTGACATATGGGGTGGGCAAAGCAGGAGAGCTTCCAGAGCAGGTGATATTAATCTGCGGGCAGGATAGTATCAAGGTGGTTCAGTAAATAGCTGGGACTCAGACTGTTTAGCTGGGGCACTGCTCCAAAACTTCTCAACATTCAATATTTGTGTCTCTCTGTGTGTTTTTTAAACAAAACAGTACATAACTTTCATTTGCATTAATTGTTTTAACACAGTTGAAAACAGTTTTGTAGACAATTTTATAGTCAAAGTTATTTGCTATGGCAAAAATGTGCAAGAAAAGTAAAGAAGAAATAAGCAAATAAAAAGGGCACTTCTCTTTTGATGGTGCTAATTTATAGAAAACCAGCTAGTACCCTTCAGTTTCTTCACTGTCTTTGTAAATTAGATAACTACATGTGTAATATTTCTTTCTGTGTAAGTAGGTAAGTCGTAGTTAAATCCCTAGATATTGGGAGGAATGTAGAAAGCCTTCACAGCCCATCCCTCTAAAAATAGTTTAGAAAACTGTTTTCATAATCGAAGTTGACATCGGCTCTGGCATATTCACAGCTTTTAGGCAGCAACAATACTAACTCAGAAAATGATGTTTCTTATCTTTATGCAGTGCTTAAGCAATTCAACAAAATTCTGTTCACTTAGTTCAGAATTCTGTTCACCTAGTTATCCAAAATATTTTAATAGGCAATTAAAAACTGTGTGTGTGTGTGGGAGGGAAGAGATCCATGTGTGTCTGTGGTCTGCATGTGTGTGGTGAGTGCACACATGTACTCTGTGGGCATGCAAGAGACAGTTTGGCATGGCCACATTGCATATTTTCCTTGGTACCATGGAATACTCCCTATTGTTAATAGACAAGTGCAGCATCATTGAGTGTATGGAGAATCAATTTGTGTTACTGCCACAAATAGCACCAGCATGAGATAGCACTGACTTCCCATGGTAAGCAAGTTGTGGGGCATGGACAAGCAGTAATGGCTCTTTCTAACTTTGTGCTATGCTACACCCCCCCCCCACAGACATCTTGTGCTATGCCATGCACCCAACAGTGACCATATTATGATTGGTGCCATTTAAAATTCTTTATAACTCAATAAGCCCTGTAGCCAAATCCAGCATAAAGAATAAGGGGCACCCAAGTCTACTGAAATAAATAGATTTTAAGCATGCTGAATTCTGTATTGTATTGAGCCGTTAGTGTAATATTCATTGTTTGCTAATTTCTCGTGCACAAACAAATCTTTTCAAAATTGACTAGAATCCAAAAAACAAAAACAAAAAACCCTTGCAGCTATTTCCATGCACTTCAAGGGGCTTTGGTTTTTTAAAAAGCAGTTTGCTAGGCCATGTGGAAACAGAGGTGATTTTCAAAATCAGCTTATGGTATGGCATGGTACTGTGGTTTGCTTCTCAGAGAAAATAAGTAAAAACCATCTGGGCATAAGCAAGCTTTTGGGGCTTGCATAACGTAGAGCTTTTTGGATTTTTGCCATTGTAAACTTAACACTAGATATTTGATACCAAATGTAATAATTTTTAATAGTGTGTTTGTATTTTCCCCCCAAAGAGCTCCTTTTAAATGTTGCTAAAATTGTAGAGGTTCTAACACATTTGGATTAATCTTTTTGAGACTGTTTGCATATGTATACTGTTGTGATTTAAGATGGTTTCAGGCTTATTCTAAACCTTTTTACGTAATGTGAGTGACTTTTTGGATTAAATTGGAATAATTATGAAAAGGGATTTTTAAACTGTTTAATATTTTGCTACCAAATAATCACAGCTTGAGGTGTTTACATTTGATTTCAGAATATTTGGTTTGGCAGCCGTCATACTTTTTCAACAGTAATGTTTAAAAATACACATCAGTTTACTGCACATTTATGCCCCTGGAGAGTTTTTCCCCTGTCAACCTCACAGTTTATGCATCATCCATGTCCAAATTCAAGGACATAAATTTGTCTTTGGCATTCATTTCTAAAGCTTGCTTTTCTTAAATATACATGCACACACATACCCCAAACCACCCTGTGCTTATACTGCCAACTCTCTGGTCTGCTATACTGCTTCTGTTCATGCCCCTTTTTTCATCTACGTACAGGCAGGCTATCCATTTCTTCTGTTGTTGGCCTATTTGTTATTACACCGCTCATATTTTATTTCCTTGTGCTTATACTCCACCCTTATTCCCAATAGAAGCACAGAGCAGCTAAGAATTCAACATTGCATACATAGCAGTACACAACACTAATATATTGTTAGCATCACATCATAACTGGATATGAAAGCAGAATAGAGCAGCAGTAGTAGAGACAGCAGAAATTATAGAATATTAAAAATAAAAAGCCAATTACACCTCAGAGGTCTGGACAAGGTAAGAAAAGGTTTTAGCTTGTGCCTATACGTAGTCTGTGTGCGGGATTGCTGAATGTTATTAGGAAGGAAGTTCTACAATTGGGGATCCACCACTGAAAAATACTCTTCATCCCATGGCACAGCAGAGCATCATTCCCCCAACAAACTTGCGTGCACTGGAAGTATGCCCCTCAGGAACCTACTTTTTCCTTCTAGTCCACCTCAATACATTTTCCTAATTTCAGTATGTGTTGTTACCTCAACAGTCCATTCATTTCCACTGTGTTTCCAGGCCCAGTTTTAAGTAGATGATACTGGCTTACACATTCCTTGGATACCTTGAGGCCTGGGATCCACCCATAGCCATAGGCTGTGCCTCTTGCTATATGGAAACTGCTAACCTGTTTACAGAGGCTCACAGGAGACTCTGAGAAGATTCAGTAGTAGCATGTGAAAGAAGACCTTTCCCTAGTTCCTTAATAATCCAACTATGATGATTTTATTTATACCCCTCCCATCTGGCTCGGTTGCCCCAGCCACTCTGGGTGGCTTCCAACACAAGTAAAAACATAATGCAACATCAAATATTTAAAAAGATCCCAATACAGGGCTGCCTAAACTTGTGTTATGTTTCTTTTGTGTTCTGAATTTGTCTGTTTCACTTTCCATTCCCTTCTTTCAATGTATAGGTTCATGTACAAACTAATTAAGTATATATTAATATGTATTCTATAATCCAAGTTAAAGTTTTTCATTTAGATGATAAATTTTTGAAGACTTATGTTGTCTTTTCTTTGTTCTCTAAGCATAATATTGTGGAAGTGAATAGGCTTCTACAGCAGCCAACACAACCACTGCCAACACAGCCACTAATCCTGCAACATTCTGAAAAAGAGCAACTACAGTCCAAATATGCTTTATTTTTTTTGGCCAACCAGCAAAAATCTCTAAACTTTTTGTATCTAAATTTCAATCAGCTTCTTTCTGTCTTTCTAGCCTTCCTGCAATATTCTGATGGGTGTCACATACCAAGGGCGCCAGCTTCAACTTACTTGTTAAGTTTCAGATTACCCGTTGTTCAGTAGGCAAACCTACAGTTATTAGTCACAATAATGAAAGCTTCCAAACGGATAACAATATAACTTTTTCCTCTCCTCACTCCCATTTCAGCATCTTGTATCTTATTCTTGAAAGAACAGTTGGTAAAGGAAATTATCATACAGTTCCACAGTACATTCCCAAAACATGCAAGGTACCTGAAGAAGACTATAGAAATCACCCTTTCTTCAGTTAGAAAGCAACAAATATTAGATGTTCATAATTATGCTGCTTGGCTCCACGCCCCACTGCTTCAGAGGATATGCATGCCATAATTTTAATACATGTATGTGAGATGGTGGGTTGTTTCAAGGTTGCATAATTATAATCAAATTTGCATTTGTAAGATAAATTCAGCCACTTAAGTTCTGAAAAACCTGCATATATACAATCACTCCATCTATGAAAGTGTTAAGAGAATATGTAATGTCTGATTATATACTATGCTTTAGCATTTTTAATTTTTAATTTGCAACAAAATGTTAATGAATGTTGTATGAGAGGTAAGACAGGTGCCTTCAAGTTGAAAGAAATAGCATTATCTTGGACACAAGGTAAGTAATAACTGACTTCAGTATTGTTATCTGGTTCTACATTCTGAAAACACCCAAAAGGAACATGATTTGTTTGTTGTATGTGGGATTTTATGAGATTTCCTAATTGTTTCTTGTTAGTTTTTTAGTTAGATAATTAGTAATTGCATTTTCAGTTTGAATGCTTAATAATTTGTATTGCATTTACTCTTACATATTACTTTGGGTCACCCAGTTTAGCTCTCCCAAGAACCAGACTAAATATTGGCTTAACTGTTCAAAATCCAAAAGTCATGAATTTTATTTGCTGTAAAAACAAGAAAGTGTGCTGTGTTGTGTCTTGTGTCTTGTCAGCAGGTAAAATTTTGATAGTAACATTTCCCTTATTAAATACATTGATAACTGATAGTTTAAATGTTTTTTTTCTAAAATATGAAAAGCAAATAAATATTTTCTATTTGAAACTGAACAGAGCTACATGTAAAGTTTAACTTAAAACTATTATTAACAACTATGCTTCTGAGTTTTCGTGTAGACAGTTCCCCCCCCTTTTTTCCTTTTGCAAAAGCGACAAGTAAATCTGACTGACAAGCAGTACTTCTTTTAAACATATTGTACACATTGTGTGTTTTGGCACATGAATAACATCCGCAGACTGCTCAGAAAAGTAGCTTTATAAGGACACAACACAGAGATTTAAAAAGTGCTTTTTTGAATAGCTGTATTCACTTAATGTTACTTGCTTTACTTTTATAAAACATTTTAGAATTTAATTTCTATGTCTCTTCAAAGTATATATTTTTTGACCTGACAGTAATGTCATATTTGAATATGCCTTTTAATTTACCAATGTTGAAACAATTTTGGAATATCCCAGGTGACGCCAGTTCTCTTTTTATGGACCTTGTGATATTAGGTTAACAATTAGGCTTAACATGGGCTTTCCATGTCCGCTCAAACTCATTTAGGCAATATGTTATGGTATCCTATGCTGAACATCCAAGGTTCACCACTACCTTGACTGTCAGTGGTAGAGGGATGGACTTAAGTCTCAAGATTTGTCTGTTCACTGGAATAGACACATTGAATTTATGTGACTGAAGTGATCATTCCTTAAGTACCTAACTGGTAAACGATACCATCCACATAGAATGATAGAGCTAGAAGGGACCTTGCTGGTCATCTAGTCACCCTGCCCCCTGCCACAGGTAAAGCATCTTTCCTTTTAGTTACTATAGGGAATAAATAGGACAGAGATTATTGCTATGCTTTTTGCACACCACAATGTCATGCAAGTATGTAGCACAACCTCACATTTGGCATGGGCTCCCCTCAAACATACTGTACCTCTGCTAGATTGCTGAGTTTCAAAACAATTCGCTGAGACTTTTTCTATCAGCCATAGAATGTAGTACCCACTTTTATAATGGCAGAATGCAATTCACCTGACTTGCTCATAACCCAAGACCACAACCATGGCCCTATAATGTTCTCAATAAATTATTAGGGCAACATATTTTAGTCTTGCATTGTTAAGGAGACAAGGCTAAGTGGCATTAATGCTGACAAACCTGTGGTACTTGATATGTTGGACAGCTCCCATCAGCCTTAGCCAGCACTGCCTAGAGTCAGGGATAATTGGAGTTATGGTTAAACAACATTTTGAGGACCATAGATTTCGTTCCCTGTGTCTTGGGGAGAATTTATGTCAAGGTTTTTCAGACTCAAGCTGAACTGCAGTAGTGCCTGGGATTTTCAGGTTTCCTGCAATGTGGTTAGTCAAAAGGTTTCAGCTGAGCTGAAGGCATAGGAGAGCAACAGGGAAAAGAATACATGGTGGTTGCTACAGCCATGGCATTCACCTTTGCAGGTGTCGGCAAGGTTATCCGGCCATGGGCTGGATTGTTCCCACAGACGTTGTCCGTGGGCCGGACGGGTGCTGCGCGGCGCCGGAAATCGCTTCTGTGGCTGTGGAGACGCCAGATACCGCGCCTGCGCAGAAGCAATTTTCAGCATCTGGGCATGCGCAGGCGCCATTTCTGGCGTCGCTTGGCAAGTCCCTGTGCCGCGCCGGTTTAGCACAGCGCATGGGGGGCTCGCCGAGTGGGCGGCTTGGTTCATGGGTGGCCTGTGGGCCGGATAAATGGCCTCTGTGTGCCATATCCGGCCTATGGGCTGGAGGTTGCCGACCTCTGTTGTAGAGGGTCAGAATGCTGGAGTCATGCATGTTGTGTGGCACAAATCCTGTTCCCCAACCCTTCAAAAAAAGCCATGGAGGTATGTCATGAGGGAGGATTTGAGGCTTGCTTTCAGAACATCTGTTGAGATTTTGTTCTGCCCCTGGGGCTTTCCTGCATACCTGAGAGTTGATGGCATTCTTTAGCTCGTAGAGGGAAGGAGGGACATCCAGCTTTTCCAAGCAGGCAGAGTCAGGGTGCTGTCAACTGCTGTATTGAAGACAGTATTTTCCTATGAATACAGTTCTTCATAGTGTCCTGCCCATCACTTCATATGCTGCTGTCTGATGGTCTCTCCAGGCAAGGTTTTTAGTGGTGCAGTTTTTCTTACTGTTGTTCCAAAGACTTTCTTCATGCCTTTGTACATTTTGGGAGTATTGCCACTGTCAGCTGTAAGTTGAGTGCTCTGACATAGCTTTAGCCAGTAGTCATTGGCATAGATAGCATCTGGCAATCCTCTGGGCATCATCACTCCTTACCTTTCTCAGTGCTGCAAGTTTCTTATCGCAGGGTGATTCTTGTAGTTCACAGGAGCCTCACACTTTGCAGCGATAACAGGCTCCATGTCCTTAATTTCAGCCTCAAACCAGTTGGAGATCTGCTGCTGTCTTCTGCCAAAAGAGGACATAGTTGTATTGTAGGTTGCCTCTTCGATGTGGTTCCACCTTACTTCAATGCTGTCTGTAGGGCAATTCAGTAGTGTTTGTTTGACAGAATCAGAGAAGTGCACAGAGTTCAGATATGACTGTTGTCACACTGATAATTTGATGCCACATTTTCTGCTTTGTGCTATAGGTACTCTTTGGTTGGAGAGGGATCTTGCTCACCGCCAGGGTCTGATCAATGTCACAGTCAGCACTCTGTGCGAGAGATTTCTGGATAGTGTAAATTCCAAGTTTTCATTGGATTAATTTGGAAGATTAAAAAGTTCAGTGTTAAAATGTTGGTCAAGTGATTTTCAAAATGCTATTCTACCACAAATAGTTCTAAAGTTATTAGGAACACTACACCCAAACTGGTTGTGAATAGCTGCTTAGGCTGAATTTAGCCACTGAATAGTCCATGAAATGGTTTATGGCAAGGAGTGAGGAGGCACTTAAAAGAAACCTTTTCCACATTTAAGGTTATTTCTGACAGCTGAAATAGAAGGCAGAGGGGTTTGTTTCATTGAATGATTTAGTTTTGAATCTTACTCGTGAAAAAAGTGGGTTTTGATCTCATAACTTGTAAACAGTCTTGTAGCTCAGTGGAATTTTGGAAGATACGACTACTATTGCCGCACAGTTAAGGACTAGGTGCTGTGAACAGTATGAGTATGTTGTCAGCTAGAAGACTGACGATCTGATTTGCAGAGTTAAGCAACCTTTTCTTGATGCAGGCTATACAATTCTTTGCGTTGAGCTGAAAAAGTGAGTAGGGTGCAGCCAACACATAACAATGAGGTAATGAGGATGTCTGGGGTTTTGTATGGCCCAAAGCCAGTTGTGGTATGGTTAAGGAAGTCTGTGGAATCGTCAGACCAGTGTTAAAGATCTGTGGGACTTTTGTGCAAAACATTTAAAAAATACCTTTAGAAATCAGTTTCTTAAATCTGGACTATGTTAATATATTCATTGGTATCATTTTCTTTCCTTTGATATGCTCTTTATACATATGTTAACAAGTGAGACTTGATGGAAGTGACTGCATTCCATTGTTAGTATAAGATTCCTTTTCTTTGTTTCACCAAGTTCCATGGTAGAATTTGTGTTCTTGTACAAAAGCACTGAAACCTTTTACCAGTGACTCAGATATTTTCTCGTTTCTTTTTGGTCTGCTCCATGTTACAGTGAATTCTAAGTGCCTTACAATAAAAGATGCATATGTATTTGTGTGTGTGTGAGAGAGTAAACAATAAAATACCATTTTACATGTATTCATATTTGTAACAAAATCATAGAAAAATGCTTGCTAAAAAGATGTGTCATGCAGGTCTTTAGAAAGGCTGATGAGGTCACAGTTTGGCATTCCTTCTATGGGTTTGTAGTCTGACATCATTAGAAAGCAAAGTTGTACTGAAAGCAAGAGGGAGCATCAGCTGACAAAAGTTTCGCTGCCCCAGTAAGAAAACTTCAAGGTAACAAGCGTATTAGGCACCTGTGTAAGGAGAGCACTAATGTCATGTCTGTCTGTGATCTATCAAACTAGCGGCTAAAATTAATAAGGGCAGGAGCTATATCCCAGTGGGATAAATCTTTGGTTTAATAAGACCATAAAAACTTAGTTTTTTATTTTATCCTACAGGACAACATTGAGGGACCACAGTAAATTGCAATCAGAAACCTAGATTAATCCCATTTTTGAAGAGGGGTTCTACAAAACTCAGTGCAGCTGGATAGGAGCAGTTCTGTAAGCAGCTCCCTGTCTGTTATACAGCAGAGTGAGTGACCTCAATGCTCTCACTACTGTGCAGGAGGACCACTGGGACCCATCCCACATGTCTCTAGTCTGGTTGAGTAGAGGAACTCTGTAGAGAGGTATCGTTCTCTTTTTGGCCTTGAACTGCTGCATATGGGAGATCTTGTTTGTTTGTGTATTCCTTGGCACATTGCCAGACTAAATGACTAATCCCTAGGCTAAAATCCCATTCTGATTTCCCAAATTGTGTGTGAAACAGACTTTATAACTATGTGGCTAGTTGTAGGAATGCATTTTGAAACATTGTCATCACTTTTGCTCAGAAAATGTTTGAGTATAACATGATAATTAAACTTACAAGACTATATTGAAGTTGCAGACTAGTAGATTGGCTTTTAACTTGGTTTGTTAAATAGTATTTTATTACAGTACTTTACCTCAGAGTAACATAATCAAATTAATGTATTGATAAAGTATATGGTCCTGATTTTTTAAAATAAAATTTGCAGAATCCATGAGTACAGTGCTTGAACTGACCAAAGGGGACCTTTATAGTGTCGTTACCCAGCTTTAAAGACTGTTACAGCAATGCTTTTATTAGCAATGTTGGTTAAATAGAAGACACAGCTCAGGAAAACTGAGAATACACATACGTTTTTGACATGGCTGGAAGATGACCCATCTGCAAACTGTTCATTGAAGCAAATCTGAAAACTGTTCATTGAAGCAATGATCCATGAACTTCTCCAAATGGATAAAACTTCCTTAACAGCTAAACATTTTAAGAGAGTGATCTTGCATTTATTCTTAATTTTGACTGTAGGAAGTTTACTTCATTTATATGCTACTGTTCAAAATATACTGTTTTCACACAGTGGCTTACAAAATAGAAAACTCAATTTTAAATAATTGAAAGTATAAAGCAAGAGAATAATAGCAATAGCAGCAGTAGAAATTTCACTTCTTTTCTAATCCAATTCCCAATAAAATCAAGAATAAACAAATTGTTTATGTACTTCTTTCTAGATATCATATTATTAGCAGCAGATTTTTTCTGCTTTGTTCTAATCCAGGCATTTAAAAAACTAGTTTTTCATCCTATAACTTTGTGTTTTATTCCTACTGTACCACTGAGTAGTAAACTGTTTCCTTTTATCCACCACACCCCCACCAGATTCTGATTATGAGTGTTAAATTGATCCTTTACCTAATAAGGAGGAATTAAATAGGAAACTTGTTTTTCTTTTTTCCAGCACTGCATTTAGTCTGCATGTGGTAGTGTGCAGAACAAGAAAAAAACTTTCAGCAAGTGTTTAGGAAAATACTTTCCAAAAGATCTGCATGAGATTAGAATAGCTGAGTGTTCCTCTTTCTGGCTTCCTGTTTTGGAATTAAATGCCTTGAAGGTTCTCAGAATATCTCAGTTGAGAAAAAACAAGACTAGTTAACCTTTTCAGTACTTCATCCTTTCATATATGATTAATTATAAATGCAAAAAAAGAAAGATCAAAGAATTCTTAAAACAACTTCATTAAATCTTGCAATAGTGCAGTTGTGCTTTCTCCTCTGTCCTTAGTGTAGGAGTAGTTCCAAGACGAAAATGCAGTTGTAATCATACAAAGAGTGTCATCTTCATTCAAGTGAAGATAAAGTTCAGTTGGAATTCAGTCATATGCTTGAGGGAAAACAAGACGCCAAGACGCCAGAAACAAGACGCCACAGGACATGCCCCATTTTGTGACTCAAAGAGCCACTATCAGCATTACATTTCAAGCACCTATCTGAAGCAACCAGTTCCTTTATTTTAATATGTTGTGACATGCAATATACCCCAAACCTGATTTTGTTGAATCAATATCAGTTTGAAACAGTACACATAGATGCTAAATGCAAGTTTCCATTGATTAGGATGTATGGAACACACTTAATTTTCTATTCCATTTGTCTCCAAAATCCTGAACATTTGCAACATACCAATAAATATTTATAAACTACTTTTAAAGGTTTAACTTTCTTCAAATATCCAATTTCCCCCTCTGGCAATAGAGGAGATGCCAATGCACTCAAAGCTGATGACCCATAGACAGACAAAGGTGCTGTAAGTATTGGCATTTAGCACTAGTGGTGTCTAAATTGCAATATTGCAAATAACAGAAATTCTCCACCCAATCCTATTAAGTAATCTAATGAATAAATCCTACTATCAGCCCATTTATTCCATAAAAGGACTGCCTCTTTATCTTCAAATCTAATGCCATGCATGCATGCATCCATAAATCCATAAAAAGGTGCTAAGTAAGTCCTCTCTAATGATTTCTTATGCAGGGATATTTGCAGAAAAAGAAGCATGTCAATTCCTCATGAATTAAAAAAAATGCCTTGTGATATAGACTAAGATCTGGAAAATTAAATTCTCCTTCCAATATTCACAGCATTTTCCCGTGACCTGCTTCCCAGAGTGAAGCAACGTTAAAAAAAATGGGGAGAGCACGGAGCCCAGAGACACCCCCTAAGTGAGCACCCAGGGGTCCTAATGCTCATCCCCAACACCACTTTCCGGAGACTGCCCAGGACTAAGGAGCAGAACCACTGCATAACAGTGCCCCTAATTCTCAACCCTCCTAGACCGTCCAGGAGGATATGTTAGCATTTGTAATGTCATTTCATTGGGAATGTATTTCACAAAGCACAGGTGGCATCGGGGAAATGCGGTGGCCAATGCTTAGTTAAGCATCGTCGTTGTACCACTGTACTTCAGCTGTCACACCTTTTCTCTGGTCCAGAGTCTTTATTTGGGGTTTTCTTTTTTTCTTTTTTTTGGCAGGGGTATGTTTGATATATTTATAAATTTTTTAAAATAAAAGAATCATGATAACTTTACAGCCTGGTGCATATGGTCTAACTGTGGAGAGGGGGAATAACTTAAGAATTGATCATCTTAGTTTTTCAGATGCAAAGACTTCCTGTATTTTAATCTGATAATCTTTAGTAGCAAAACTTATTTTTTCTCAGCCCTGGGCAAAGGCACTGGAATTATTGTAGGCAAATCAAACATATTTTCTCCCAAAATCACTTTGAAAAGTTTCTGGCTCAATTTGAAATATTCCAAATTAATTTCTAATTATAATGAAAAGTATTATAATTCTCCTCCACCATAAATTCTTGTCAGTCTTAATTAGCTGATTATATATTTTTTTGGCTTTTATTAAGACAGTCAAAATATGTTTTGTTCAACTATTTTGATGTTAGACGTAGATAAGAAAAAGTAGAGATCTGTTTGGTTGATTAAATTATTAATTCACCAGCTGTCTGAAATGCTGTAAGATCCAAAATGTTAATCTTAGTTTGACTAGAGTTAAATATTGTAATTAAAAACTCCAGGTAAATTATGGAACTTAAAAGCCAGGATGAGCAACTCTATTCATGTTTTGCTCAGAATCAAGCCCCACTGTGGTGAATGGGTAAGAAGTCTCTCCTTGAATGTTAGGTATTATATTGCCGTATGTTGAAAAACAGGCTTTCTTAACAGCGGAAGTGCACATGTAAAGTTGAAGTATGGCATTCTTGGCGACGGCACTCAAAACTGTAGAATACCTTGCCCTGAAAGATCACTTGGAGCCAAGTGATGGAGGTTTTTAGCCATCAGTATAAAACATGATTTTCCTTTAGGGAGGCTTTCTGATAATACCGTATATTCTGGTGTATAAGACGACTGGGCGTATAAGACGACCCCCAACTTTCCCAGTTAAAATATAGAGTTTGGGATATACTCGCCATATAAGAAATACGACCCGGCGTATAAGACGACCCCCGACTTTTGAGAAGATTTTCCTGGGTTAAAAAGTAGTCTTATACACAGGAATATACAGTACTTATATATTCCACTAGCTGGCCCGGCCACCACTGTCCCGATCCATGACGTATCCCACCCCTCCTCCCTCTAACCACCTGGCTCATCCCTGTGTTTGGGTAGGACACCCTTCCCTCTGTTTTCCCCGGGGAGTGTTGTCCCCTCTCCCCCTGTATTTCCATACATTGGCCCCTGTGCACACATCATGAACATTTATATATATTTAGATTAAATTTTTTTTGAAATAAGAACATGAGAAGCAGAAGTTATTATTGTTTAATTTTATTTTTGGGGTTGTCATTTATTTTGGTGGGTATTGTATGATTTGGGCATTGTGTGTGTGTGTGTGTGTGTGCGTGTTTTGTTATTTGGATTTTCTAATTTTGGAGTAGGTGACCCAGAGAACTTAGAAAACTACTTTAATTCCCGGGTGGGGAACCAAATAGCGAAGACTCAGCCCCGTAGCAACAGAAGGCGAGTTCCGAAGCACCTGAACTGTTTGGTTCCATAAAAAACCCAGGAAGTGGCAAGGGGAAGGTAGGAGATTGTAAATGGGGGGGGGGGGGTGTTGGCCACTGCAAATATCTAAGGACTTAAACTGGGGAGAGAAAGTGCATGGTTTTTTTTTTAAAGACGCAGAGGCTTGCAGTCAGTCATAGTATAAAGCGTAGGTTAAAAGGGGCATGGCTGCCCTTACTTAAAATGGCCACCGGAGCCTCGCATGTGACACAGCGCCCGCTAAATTGTAAAGTAAAAACCCCTTGCTGTGCCCCCAAGTGCGTTGCTGTGGGTTATCCCTCCCCCCCGGCCTAGTGGGGGCCTGGCGGCCTGGCAGGGGCCTACATAAAACAAAGGCCGTGCTGTGGCCTGCGATCTGGGTGCTCGCCCTCTCCCCCCCGGGCTAGTGGGGGCCTAGCAGCCTGGCAGGGGCCTAGGGGTCTGATAATGGCCGCCTTGGTGATTTCAGTTGCTTGGTTGATGATGTCATCATTTGGTTTGTGGGTGTGGTGTAGATTTCACAGGAAGAGAGAGGGTGTACTGTGGGAGGAAATCCACTTGAGGGCGCTGTTTTACTTTGTTGAAAAACAGGTTTTTACCTGCGGAGGTGTGAGATGTGTCGGTTTTTTTTCTAACAACACTCGGGGAGTGGCCTGGATCGTTGTGTCAAGATCGGTCAAGCGGTTATGGAGAAAAGTGGAGCCCACACTTTCATGATTTTTACATTTATATATATATAGATTGACATAAGTTTGTTTTAAGTATTTTACTTGCTGTTGACTAAGAAATACAAGATTTGTATTTCATTATTAAGTAATTTGATTAGTGTTTTTGCAAATTACCTATAACAGATTTTCCTCCTGAAAGCAGGATAGAGAACTTGAAACATGTGAATAAAAAAAATTAAATTAAAAAGACAACAAATGGTAAAGACTTCCTCCCTTCCTTTGTTTATTAAAAATAATTCGTTACGCTCTCTATTTTAGTCAGTTCTTCCATTAGCTCTATCGTATACATGGATTTCTCTAAGGGAAACAATAATTGGGGATCAATAGTTGTCTTTTTGAGTTTGTACCATAATTGTTCTCTATCTACTGAGTTCAAGCAGATATCAGGTCAATAAATGCTCCAAAGAGTTTTGCTTTTTCTGACAACAGAATATGTAAATACTGAACAATTAAGAATAAAACAATTCCTCTGTACAGAACATCCTTCTTTTTGACCAGCTTGCTCTTCACTAAAAACATTCCTCTTTTATACAAATCTAAAAGTTTATTCAAGGGTTGTTTAGCATAAATGTGGACCAGTCTGTTTATAGTTGGAACACAGAGGTAGTTGACAACAGCTGTGAAATTACGTAAAAAGACATTCGTAATCAGTCATTTAGCAAAATAAGCCAAAAAACGGAAAACTGTTTTAGATGTTTGTCTTTTGCATTACAATAAATGTCTGTTTAGAACTTAGTGAGAGAACTAGTATGCAGAAAATATAATTTGTTAAAAGCTACAAAGTGTAGTACGTAGTATTCATGTTTTTTTGCAGGTGCTACTGTGTTCAGTGCGGGTTGAAGCCTTAGTTAAGCAGCATTCTATGAACAAGCACTCTAGTACACAGCCTTGGGTGCGGAAGATTTAAATTAATTGCTCTCCAAATGACATTTTTAGTACTGTCTATCTTTGAACATTTAGCCAAGTGTCACAAATCTGCTTGTGAATATTTCCGTAGGTGATTTTACTGATGACAGTTAAAATATAGCAATTTGATGCACTTACTATTTGCTCTTCAGAACAGAGAGGGAGGGCACTTTTTATATCCTTCGGGCAGGACAGCTGATGACTTCAAAAAATGGAGGTGCTGTAAGTCCTATGCATCATGTGAAGACTCCTATCTGTGATTCCCCCCTCCCCTTACAAAGCTACATGTTCAACTGCTGTTTCAGATTAGACTTATGTACACACAAAAACTTGTGTTCAAATGGAACGCATATGACGTTCCTCCTGTCAGCTATGACAACTAAATGGAATCGCCATGCTCAGATTATCACTTCCTCTAATAGGGAACTCAGGTAGTGAGTAGTGCTAATAGAACTAGAGCCGAAAAGGTGACATTGAGAAACAAGAAGGAGCATCATCCACATATTTGGGAGATTCCTAAACTGCAGAAATGCAACACATAATTATCTTTTCTTAAAAAACAAAAACAAAAGGAATAGAATAGGGTGGAGATGGGGAACTGGACCTTCTTGGCTGGCCAGATCTTTCTCCTCCCCATTGCTGGTCAAATTTGGGCAGGGCAACCCACATTTCAATCATTTGATATAACTGGGATGTCTGATGATGGGCACTTTGAAGTCCTGACAATTGGACTGTCAGCTTGCTAGCTTGAATAACAACAACAACAATTTTATTTATACCCTGCCCATCTGTCTGGGTTTCACCAGCCACTCTGGGCAGCTCACAGCACATATCAGCACATACTAAAACATCAAACATTAAAAACCTCCCGATACAGGGATGCCTTCAGGTGTCTTCTAAAAGTCAGTTGTTTATTTCCTTGATATCTGATGAGAGGGTGTTCCACGGGGCGGGCGCCACTACTGAGAAGGCCCTCTGCCTGGTTCCCTGTAACCTCACTTCTCTCAGGGAGGGAACCAGCAGAAGACCCTCGGAGGAGGACCTCAGCGTCCAGGCTGAATGATGGGGGAGGAGACGCTCCTTCAGGTATACTGGGCTGAGGCCATTTAGGGCACTTTGAATTGTGCTCGGAAACGCACTGGGAGCCAATGAAGATCCTTTAGGTCCCAGCGGCCACTCCCAGTCACCAGTCTAGCTGCCACATTCTGGATTAGTTGTAGTTTCCGGGTCACCTCCAAAGGTAGCCCTGCGTAGAGCGCATTGCAGTAGTCTAAGCAGGAGATAACTAGAGCATACACCACTCTGGCGAGATAGTCTACAGGCAGGTAGGGTACCATCTGGCCTGCGTACCAGATGGAGCTGGTAGACAGCTGCCCTGGAGGCAGAATTGACCTGCGCCTCCATGGACAGCTGAGTCCAAAATGACTCCCAGGTTGCACACCTGGTCCTTCTGGGGCACAGTTACCATGTTCAGCACTGGGGAGTTCCCCACCCTGCCTGCCCCCATCCCCCCCAAAAAAACAGTACTTCTGTCTTGTCAGGATTCAGCCTCAATCTGTTAGTTGCCATCCATTCTCTAACTGCCCCCAGACACTCAAACAGGACCTTCACTGGTTCAGATTTGAAGGAGAGGTAGAGCTGGGTATCATCTGCATACTGGTGAACGTCGACCCTCAACTCCCTGATGATCTCTCCCAGCAGTTTCATATAGATGTTAAAAAGCATGGAGAAGAGGACGGAGCTCTGAGGCACCCCACAAGTGAGAGCCCAGAGGTCTGAACACTCATTCCCCAACAACACTTTTTGGACACAGCTCAGGAGGAATGATCCTCCCCCATGTACTGTTCTAGGGTGACAAACATGGTTCCCCCCTCCTGTTTTTATCCATGCAACAACCATGTTAGGAAGGTTAGGCAATAACAGACCAAGCTCACCCAGCGAAATTTATAGGGATGGGTCTGTCCAAGTCTAATTGAATTTAATCATATAGTTGAACACTTTATATCAGTGTTCCATTTATAAACATTTCAGGATTCATTTTGCTTATGTACTTTCATTCCTCTTTATGCTCTCTGTGTAGTCATTCATTCTGGTTCTGCACAGAGCAGGATTTCAAGCTTCTAAGCCTTCTGAAACTAGGAGCTAAGCTTTCTCCCTGGCTTGCTTAGATTGTTCATGCTTACATATTATTAATAATCTTTATTATAATGTTTCCCATTCCCTAAATGGTTTTTCAGTAACATATTTGCAGACTTGAGGAGCCATTGAGCATAAATGGGATCCAAAACAGTTGCATTTATGCAACCATTTAACATAAATCCAGTTATATTTATATATAGAATAAATGTTATTGCTTCTGCTTACAATGAACAATTATTTCAGCCAGCCCAAGAGTTTCATATATGTGATGGGAATTCATATAAAGAACAATTAGTTGTTAAAATCACCCACAGTAAAATAGTTTCAAAAAGATTATATTCTTATGCAGGGCTGGCAGTATCCCAGGAAATAATAGTTTGGACAGGGCACTGTTAGATAATTGCCTTTGTCAATTGGGAAAACTGTAAAAATGAAATTGGAACTGCAGAAGATACACATTTTATAAAACTAGTGATGCAAATGCAGTGTGTTTAGTAAGTATAGAAATAATATTTTTCAAAATTTGAACTCATTTATTCAAAAGTTCTGGTCTCACTATTGGAAGTGATATTTTGTTATACAGTGCTGAGCAACCATTTGGAACTGGCTAAAATGGAAAATTTAGACTACAGATGGCTTTCCAAGGCCACACAATCCTTCATAGAGGTTGATTCTCCACATTTGCTCATATAGTTGTTTGACCCAGACAGTTCACTTTTTAAATCAATGGTCACAAACATATTTCTTAAACCTCTCCTTCACTATTTGAAAGTGAAGCTCAATGTGTGATAGTCTCTATTACTCCTTGTCATGAAACATTTGTAATAATAGAAGACACTGAAGAGGACTGAATGCCTTAAACTGAGACTAATTTATTTTTCCAATGGGGAAATAAGCACATATTAGCGTATCAGTAAATGCCATGTCAACTCTGTTATCATATTTTTATGTCAGTTGTGTATTCCTTGTCCATAGTTCATTTAAAGCAGCTACTTTTGTTTTCATTCTGTCAGTTTTACATTTTGCCAACTACCATTGAGATACTACTATTGGATTATTTTAGTCTTCATTAATTGTCTTTCAGGCTTTCTGTCAGGAAGCAAAAATGTCCCCAAGACAAAGATTTTAGCTGATTCATTGTGCCCAAGAACACTTCAAATACTGCATTTAAATTTTGAACATGACCTTTTAGCAACAGTGAGGAAAAAAATCTAATGCCACAGAATAGAAAATTTTAGGCATATTTGGTTATCATAAGGTATATTTGTATTTTATGTTTCAGGGTGCTCAATTTTGTGTGGGTGTGGGTGAGATATATATACACTCAACAGATTTATTTTAATTTCAGTATTAAAAATGCATGTCGTGAGGTATTGTAACAGTTTAACAGTAGAGCTTTTTAACTGTGAGAATAATTATTCACGGAGAACACTGTGTGAATAATATAAATTGCATCAACCATTCCATTGTGAGGGCTTTTTGTGTTGACTTTGTTGGGAGTATGATGCTGACCTGTAGTGTGTAACCAAGAAATTTGTGGAAAATAATGGTTTTAATTACAAACTTTGATTTTAATCTAATTTATTTTTCACCGTAAAGGTTTAGCGATGAATGAAAATTTACTGCTGATAACTTTCTCTTTCCCCAATATAAAGTTCAGTATAGCCATATTATGACCTCCAACTTTCCTTTAGTGAATCATTGTATGAAGGAACAGATTTGGGGTGGGATTCGGATTGGGCATTCAACCTTGCCCAATGGGGTTTTATAGGCAATTGAGCAAAGGACTGTGGCTCCACTGGGTATCTATTCCCACTCAAGGTAGAAGGTTGACAATTGAGATTTCGATGGACACCTGACCTTGCCCAAACAAGGGGGGTTACTTTGAGGGGGGTTAAAATGGGGTTCAGATTGACATTTGCTCATTCCCAAATGATGCTTGACTTTGGATTCAAATGAGTATTTAATAGGGTCTGAGAGGTGTGGTGGCATTGTGGGCTCAGATCATAATCTGGCCTTCCCTAAATGAAAGATAAGAGTTTAGGTACACCATTGAGCAGCTTGTTTTACCAGAAACAGAGTGATAATTTGGTGAACTTGATGGGTGCTTTGGGGTGTCCAATGGAGAAACTGATTTTTGGGATTGGGATGCATTTTCGAGATGAGTTTCTGGCACCCAAATTAAAATGAATGACCTTTTTGCAGATCAGACTTTGGGGGTTTAGATGAAAATGTGGCATCACAAAAGGACTGGCAGAACTTTTGACGTTCGAAAAGGGTTTTGAAGAACTCTGGCATAGCATAAAAGACAGAGGGATAAGTTTTAGAATTCATTTGGCTGTTTGGATTTTTCCAAATTGTGGTTGACTTGGAATTAAGGAAGTGCTAGACTTAGAGGAATGAAGTTGTGGACGATCATCATAAAGCACCTTCAGTAGTATAATTTTAGGGCTGAGTGGGAGCTATTTCACAATAATAGGGTGAGATTTGCATTGGATACAAGTGTAGTTCTTGTTTTGGACAAAAGAAAGGGGAATTTTTGGTTATTTGGCTCTTTCCAAAGGATACAGGTAAGTTTGGGGGTCAAGTGTCTAGATTCTCCCAGATTTGAGAAGTAACTTTTGAGGTTTGGTTGAGACTTTGGGATATCCAGAGATGTGAACTAACGTATGGAAGCTGCTTACACGAGAGAAATGATTTTTGGGTCCCTTATTAATCTTGTTTCAGCTGAAGTGGGAAGAAGACATTCCTAACCCTAAAAACAGTAAACAAGCGAACAGACTCCCAGAGTATCTTAACCAAAACACGTGTCGGTTCAGAATAAAAATATAAGTTGCAGCTTTTAATTCACATTGCCAAATTGCATTCACTTTTTAAAAAGCTGATTTGCAATTAAATTTACACTCAGCTAGTACTGGATCACATCACAGCCCAGCCAGGGCAGTGTTTATGTGGTAGCAGTGTGCTGTGAATGAGTTTCCAAGTGCTGCATGTATCCTTGAAATGCTTGCTTCATTATTTTTGTAGTAATGGTACATCATCTTGTTTAATGAAGTCATGCTAGGTTTATGTAGATTCCCCCTATCCCAAGTTCTTACTTGCTGATGCAGGAGGCTTTAGATTTTGAAGTATCATTAGGGTTAATCTACTTTTAGATTTAAGTTGTTGTTGAGATAATGCTACTTTCCCAAGATCATCCTCAGATTCTATGCCCAATTTGAGATTGGGCCAGTGTTCTTCCCCCAATCTACTCTACCCTTTGGACATCACTGGGTAACCAACACTTAAATACTTAATCAATAATTTCTATTTGATATTTTCATATTAAAACCATAAATGTAAATTGAAATTTTAGTATTTGACGTAGCCACCTAGAAGATCTCCCTATCACATTGTAATTTAGCCTGAGTGATTTGTACATAGATTGTGTCCAGTATGGGCATGTGCTCTAGAAGGCAGGATCTGAACCAGTGGATTCAAATTACAAGAAAGGAGATTCTGACTAAAAATTAGGAAGAACTCTGATAGTAAGAGCTGTTGAACGGTGGGATGGGCTGCCTTGGAAAGTGGTAGACCAGGCACCCCCAAACTTCGGCCCTCCAGATGTCTTGGACTACAATTCCCATCTTCTCTGACCACTGGTCCTGTTAGCTAAGGATCATGGGAGTTGTAGGCCAAAACATCTGGAGGGCCGCAGTTTGGGGATGCCTGTGGTAGACTCTCCTTCATTGGAGGTTGTAGAAGAGACGTTGAGTCTCCATCTGTCAGGGATTCTTTTGCTGTGATTTCTGCATTGCAGGGGGTTGGACTCGATGACCCTTGGGGTCTCTTCCAACTCTACAATTCTATTATTCTTTAATTCTTGTATGAAGCAATGAGGAGAAAATTCAGAATGTGGTGGTGGTCTTGCACCTCCACTGGTGCCACTGAAGAGTTGGTTCTGATGGCTCTGATAGCTTGGGGTTTAGAAAGGGCTGATTCCAAGCTCCAAACTAGAAAGTTACAGTATTGTCAATTCACATTTCTGGGTGAATTTGTTGTGCATAATGACTACTGTGTCTTATGCTTTCTCGGCTGACATCACTGATTGCTCTTGCCTAGCTGAAAATAAGGCAAAAACATAGAAAGCAATCAACATGTTCTGCTCATGTTCTAACATGCTTTATTTGGCAAAGATCTTTTTAAATGTTACATGTTAAGGATGACTATGGCAGTCTAGAGTGTATTGACACCCCTTACATTGCAGAGATATGTTCTACAAAAATTTAATCCATATTCAGTTATCAGCTTAATATTTGAGTTCTTCTCCAACATTTAGTAGTTTCTGGCATCACTTCAGAAAGCTCCCTAAAAGTGAGGTTGAAATGTAAGACAATATTGTTGAGTCTAGAGAGGGGGAGCATACATATTGAGAACAGATAGACAGAGGGGAAGAAGTGTCTTGAGAGTGCCTGTTGGTTCGGTGACTCATAGAAGTGTTTTACTTGTTAGCATTCAGTTTTTCTCCATGCATAAAAGCTGCATTTTGGCTGTTCATAGAATTTGCTTTTTAGTGCGGCTTAATTTGGCAGTTGGATGCCCTCATACAACACTTCCAATCCCAACAGACTCTATGTTGTATAATATAGAAACTGCACTGCTGGTAAGATGATTGCAGGATCAATGCGAGCTGTGACATCAGCATGGCAAGCTTTGCTCTGACAACACAGGCGTATTCCTTTTCCTGGGATCATTTTTGCAGTAATTTTTAGGTATTGAATCATGGAGTACAGGCAAACAAACGCCCTGTCGACAGCCTCTCAGGGTTCATGGCAGTGTGTCTCATGATCTAAACTTTTGCACTGTATTGCACCCTGTTGCGCATAGAAATGTTGCAGTGAAGGCCAAAGGCAACACAAAATATTGTTCAGAGAGATAAAGGCAATTAAAAAAAGAAACAGTTGCTTGTGATCACTGCTCAGCATCCTTTTGCCTCTGATAAACAGGCTTTGTAAGATTGTGTTGCTTCAAAACTGGTTTGTTTGTTTGTTTAACCAGAGTTGGCAGTAGAAAAAATACAAATATACACCAAGGGAAATACAGTGTCTCTCAGAGCACTTTCAGTTCTCCTAGTAGCTATTATGTGCTTCCATATTCCTCTATACAGTAAAAGTTTTTGTTGAGTTATTCTTATTCTTATTGTGCTTATTATATCCTGCAGCTTACAGAGAAAATGGTAACAGCTAAAAAGGGAATCATAGAATCATATAATTGTAGAGTTAGAAGGGACCATGCAGGTCATCTAGTCTAACCCCCTGCAATGCAGGGGTCTTGTGCCCAATGTGGTGCTCGAACCAACAACGCTGATATTAATAGTATCATGTTCTACCAAGTGAGCTTTCCCAAAAAATTAAAAACAAATAAATAGAAAATATTTTTTAATAGAAGGGCTGGTGCTGTGATCTGTATGTTTTAATAGATCATATATCTGTATGTTTTATGATCTAGTAAAACATACAGATAACTAAGTAAAAACATCACAGCAGCAGCTCTTTCCTTACAAAATGTTACCAAAAGCCTCTTGGAATAAGAAAGTCTTCACCTGCTCATGGAAAGACAAGTAGCCAGCCAGTCTTAAGTTTTCTAGCAAGGGAGTACTACCATAGCTGCCAAGTTCTCCCTTTTTTTAAGGGAAATTCCTTTATGCTGAATAGGCTTTCTCGCAAGAAAAGGGAAAACTTGGCAGCTATGGTACTACTGTCTGGGAACAGATTTATCAGAGTACACAACTGACTTCATACGGTTTCCTCTTGCTCTAATAAAATTGTTCTATGCAGATTACAGTTTCAGATCTTTTTATACCAACAGTCCCTCATATTTCTCCCCTCACTTTGGCAAAATGAATAATCTGTGACCAAGGACTGCTTCTTTCCTGACCCGTGCCCCCAATTTTGAGGGACTTACTCTTGTCTTATTTACAGTTTTAATTGCATTAATCTTCATAGAGCAATGGTTGGATAGAGGACTGACATAATAGTGCAAACAAAATAGAAAAAATTCCTTCAGTAGCACCTTGAAGACCAACTAAGTTGTTATTTTGGTATGAGCTTTCGTGTGCATGCACACTTCATCAGATGCACACGAAAGCTCATACCAAAACAAAAACTTAATTGGTCTTTAAGGTGCTACTGAAGGATTTTTTTTTATTTTTTTTTTGACTCAGACCAACACAGCTACCTACCTGTAACTATAATAGTGCAAGAATGACTTGAAGGTAGCTTCTGGTAGCATTTTGGAGAACATCTTGCAAACCTGAAGAGAACATTTGGGGGCTCAATGTGTCAATAGCCATCCTCGTAGTTTATCCTTATGATGATTGCAGAGAGACTAAGCTCCAGTTCATGCCTAACAAGAACAAATATTGTGCCCACACATTTCCTTGTCTGCTTCTCTTCTATGCCATAATGGAAAACTCCCATTATTAAACCACACTTTCCTGTTAAACCACAGTTTCCCATTAATCTGAATTGTGGTTTGATATGTTGGTTTATAGCCAGATATTAAACTACTGTGTCATGGTTAAGATGTAACAGGAAGTGGTTGTTTAATATGCATTGGGAGTTTTTTTTCATTACACAAAGGAGGAGGGAGTGCATATGTGCAAGCCTCATTCTTGGTCTAGTAAATTGTGGTTTATTGGACCAAGAACCTTTCATCTGAACCAAGTTATTGATTATAAGGCTGCACCACGAAGACCCAAATTTAGAACTGAATCATCCCTTTAGGAAGCAGATTGTGGTTTCCCATTATTTCACAATCATTGGCATGCTCCCATGAGGCTGATGCATATAATATGGTGTGACTAAGATTACATGCTGTGAATCAGAAAGTATGTAGTTCAAAAGTCATGTAAGGCGTGATTTCTAACATTCATTTGTTGAAACTAGTCATGGGTATAGTTAACCACAAACCCAGGACAACACTGCAAACTGGTTAACTGAAACCTGAATCAAAAGCATCTGAACTCTTCTCAAGCATCTCTTAGGAGGAGAAAACATGTGAGCCTAAGACTTACTGCAGCTTACTGGTTGGATAGAGGACTGACATAATAGTGCAAACAAAATAGAAAAAATTCCTTCAGTAGCACCTTGAAGACCAACTAAGTTGTTATTTTGGTATGAGCTTTCGTGTGCATGCACACTTCATCAGATGCACACGAAAGCTCATACCAAAACAAAAACATTGCACTAAACCATGGTACATTATAGTCATACCTCGGTTTAAGTCCGCTGCGGTTTGAATACTCTTGGTGTGAGTACTCCACAGACCCAGAAGTCTTTGCTTCCGGGTTCCGCAGCATGTCCATGCGCAGAAGCGATTGGTGCGGCGCGCGCATGCGCAGAAGTGCTCTAGCGGCACTTTGCACACATGCACTATCGCTGCTCCGTTTAAGTACTGCTCAGGGAGTGAATGGCTCCCCGGAACCAATTTCGTCCTTAAACCGAGGTACCACTGTACAGCCATACACTTTTTTTGTGAATGCGGGCAAACAGGCTTATCCTGAAGATGTTGTTGCAGTAGGATCAGAGACAGTAAGAACATAAGAAGAGCCTACTAGGTCAGGCCAATGCCCCATCTTGCGCAGCATCCTGTTCTCACACTGGCCAACCAGGTGCCAGGAAGCTGGACCCAAGCTTAAGAGCACTTGCCCCTCCTGTGGCTTCCAGCCACATACTGCCTCCGACCATGGAGGAAGATCATAGCCATTATGGCTAGGAGCCCTTATCTTCCATGAATTTGTCCAATTCTCTTCTAAAGCCATCCAAATTGGTGGCCATCACTGTCTCCTGTGGGAACAAGTTCCATAATTTAACTATGTGCTGCATGAAGAAGTACTTTGTTTAAATCTGTCCTGAATATGTCAACATTCAGCTTCATTGGATGTCCATGAGTTCTAGTGTTAGGAGAGAGGAAGGTCACCCCTTACGTGCCTTTTCTCTAAACTAAAAAGTCCCAAACACTGCAACCTTTCTTCATAGGGAAGACACTCCACCCCCTTGATCATATCGGTTGCCCTTTTCTGAACCTTTTCCAACTCTACAGTATCCTTTTCGAGGTGAGGTGAACAGAATGGTACACAGTGTTTCAAATGCTGTTGCACCATAGATTTGTAGTACTGTACAAATGTAACATTAAGTGAAATTCATTTTCCTACAATAAAGATTCTGTATAGCTCCCTTAAAACACTAAAGCTTTTGTCTTCTGCGTAGCAACCAACTGAACCTCAAAGAATATGCCAGACCTGCCCTGGAACTTGCTGGAGAGAACATAAGTTCCCTCTGTGTCCCCACCCTGACTTTATGCTTGGTAAAGTTGCAAGCTATTCTGAAAGAAATATTTTGTTGAAATTGCATTTGCCACAGAAATTAACCACAGCCAATTGTTTCTGCAAAACATTGATGTTTAAAACTTTATTTAAGGCAAAGCATTCCTTTCACTGGATCATCTATAAGTTGTCAGTGAAACATTTTATTTTATTTTTTTAATGTGGAGGGGGTGGGATTGGTGCTTACCATAATATTATCCAGAATTTGGTTAGGATTTCCCATAAAGCTGTTAAATTGTAGAAAGACGATTATGGTGAATTCATGCAGATGCTCATGTTTGTAATTAATACAAAGCTTCATTGCTTCTTTCCACTTATTGCCATAGGAATACATAGAAATTTAAGATCCAGTCTTATTTCTTTGTCAAAAGAAAAATAGAAGCTTTTACAGGAAGCTTGAGGATTTTGGAAATGTCAGGCTTTCAACATTCCATATTTCTTTTTTTGTGCAGGAAGGGTCCCCCCCCCTATTATGGAGCTCTGTTTCCACTTCTCAAATAATTTTAAGCATTATTTGGTGTTGAGAGAGAATTTTCTCTGATGTCAATTTGGGGTAAGGCGTTGTCTTTCCTTATAGCATGTTTACCTTATTTGCTTGAGCCATTTGGATTTGTTTTACCAAACTATTCCTTGCCTGCAGGGTTTTTCATTCCCGCTCTGTGTTTGTGGCATGCTGTAATGTGGTATGCGGTCTGGATGTGGATTAATATCTGGTAGAAGATCCTGCCTTAAAGTATGATTTGGGGCTTTGAGTTCCTTCCAGTCTCATGATTTCATGTTTTGGAGCTGAAACTGAACTATAATCGTCATTGCTTTCCTGGCCTATGTGGTCTAGTGGTTATTCAGTCTGAAGGAAACACTGTTCATGTGCCAAGAATTGCTGTTCTCCCAATGCCATTCTCCATGTCTTTTGACAGCCATATGTGTTGGGGGTAGGTAGTATTGTGAGGTGGTCTGATCCTAGAAAATTATACGTAATTGACCACATATGTTTAACTGCTGGATTCCATAGGGGAGGATTAGACACAACTCAGTAAGTTATGCCAAAAAGCCAAAGTAAGCTTGAATATATTAGACTCGTGGGGACTGCAAGCAACAAGGGTGAATTCAGGATTAATAAGGAACACCTGGGAGGTGGAAACAAATGGTAGAGATAAAATCAAACCAAGCAGACAAGCCCCAGCAGCACCCTTACATTAAACTAATTTCAGTTCTTTATTTGTTTAACTTTGTACTGATGTAGTCTTCCATGTTCATTTGATCTGGTACTCCATTTGCCCAAGGTGAAGCGTACCTTTGTAATTGTATAATTTGGGGTGTAAAAAGGGTAATATTTCACACAGAAGTTTAAAATATGCAAAGCCTTGTGGGAAGTCATTGTTGGTAACACAATATTACTGATTTGTGCTCTCCAGAGTAGGAAACCTAAAATAAAAGCATACAGCCTGTTTTCTGGATGCATCTTCTTCCTGAGACTTTCCTAAACAATTATTTATTGCATGGGGATTGCACCATACCCCACATTAAGGAATTTGGAGTTTAGGGATCCAGTATTTATGTTACTAAAACATAATAGACTAGTGCTACTTTAGTGTTCCCTATTAGCACTAAATGGTTTGCATTTACTTTTTTTACATCTCTCAGATCCAATAGATTTTCAGCTAATCATACTAGAAACTTTGTGCTTCTCCTGACTTCTTGTTGATGGGATCAAGACCTGACTCTGCAATATGAATTTTGAATGGAGTTACAGTTAGCAGTAGGAGAGCAAGGGAGTTTGTTGAAGAGGTGTAGGAAGAACTGCAGTCTTGCAAATACATCCATGTCATATCACCCTATTCCACTATCACTTTTTCATACTGTTAAAATGCATACAAGCTGGATCTGCAATGCTGGAGACTCTCACTTCAGAAAGGATCTGGACCAAGCTTTGTGTGATATTTTAGGATGGGGAAGAAAACTTTTTGTCCAGTATATGGTCCAGTATACCTGAAGGAGCGTCTCCTCCCCCATCTTTCTGCCCGGACACTTGAGGTCTAGCGCCGAGGGCCTTCTGTCGGTTCCCTCACTACGAGAAGCCAAGTTACAGGAAACCAGGCAGAGGGCCTTCTCGGTAGTGGCACCCACCCTGTGGAATGCCCTCCCACCAGAGGTCAAAGAGAATAACAATTACCAGACCTTTAGAAAGCATCTCAAGGCAGCCCTGTTTAGGGAAGCTTTTAATGTTTGATGGATTTCTGCATTTTAATGTTTTGTTGGAGGCCGCCCAGAGTGGCTGGGGGAACCCGATCAGATGGGCGGGGTATAAATAATAAATTATTATTATTAATAATAATAATAATAATAATAATAATAATAATAATAATAATTACAGTTGCCTTCCTTGTTTGACCACAGCTCCTGTCGGCCTACCTCTTCCTCAAGAGTAGTCTTTGTGTTCTGCCTTGACCTGGACCAGTCAATGTCAAAGTCAAATTAATGACTTCTGCTAACAGTTGAACTTTGTGTGAAGGGTCTTGTTAGAAGAACTTTTTGAGAAGACAAAAATCCTTTGTTTGCAAAAAGAGAAATGTATATGTTGTATTAACTTTTCTCTCAAAAAAAACCCCCAAACAATTCTAATATAGCTTTAAAGGGAACAGAACTGATACATTTTGGAAGCAGACATAATACTTAAAAAAAAAAAAAACCACCCGAAGGTTGACAAATTTTGCTGGTGAGAATGCATTTGTAAAGCAACTTGTATCATTAATTAGATGGCAACTACTTGTCTTTTTATTATTAAGCATTTATTGCACTAGGTATAGTGCTTTAAAGCATCTGCTCAGTATTCCATTATGATAGCACAAAAATGCATTTACGTGAGTGTAATAAAATAACAGATGCTTCCTGATGACAACTTCCCAATTTGTTTAGGAAACAGTCAGCTCCAGATTCAGTTTTCCTATGCAGTGTGGCAGCCATGCAAGTAAAATTACCATGGAGAAGAAAATAAGTGGGGGAAATCAAGTGATTGTGTGCTTTTTTTCTAGAAAATATTAGTTCCTGTTGAATTAAAATAAGTTAAATCCTGTTTTGAAACAGTTGAATATGATAACTTTCTACTCATCATTCTATAAACAAATCTTTTGATGATAGACTTTAATTCTGCCTTCATAAAACCAGTCAAAAACAGTGGAAGTTACATTAATGCAAGCAGCATAATGCAAAATGAATTGAGCAGTAATAGAACTATTTTTTTTGTACTGCATTGTTTCAGTTGCATTTATTAGAGTAGTTAATTGTTTGTTATGACACATCCATTTATTTGTACTATTTCAGTTTCAATATTTTAGACTGCCTTTCAGGGGTACCCTTTTGAAGGCAGCACACAATATTAAATACCATTTAAAAACAAACCATAAAATTATCAAAAATTAAGGTGACCTCCAGTTATGCCCACCCAGTTGCCTAACACACTTCACTTGCACAATAGAGTTTTCCTTTCCTTTCCTCCTCGGTAACTCATCACAAGTCTCCAGAAATTGCTCCAGAAGATGGGGAAGGAGAAGTTCCATTGTGCAAGTGGAAGTTGATTCGCATGGTGGTGGATGTCACCCATACTCTAAAACACACTAGTGCATCTAAAAGAATTATAGGAGCAGCACAAAAACTATAACAGCATAATAAACCAATGCACATATATAATAAAATGACCTTTTAAAAATCTGCAGCAGTAAATCCTAAGACTAAATATCTGTTAAAATAATTTCAGAATAAACTGCATGCTGAGGATAAAATTGCTTGTCTGCTTGTGGTGCATGTCTGTCTGTGGCCCTATTTGGGCATTCTGCTTGTGTGTAAAATCTGTACCTAAAAAAGTGAGAACAGGAATAAATCTCCTAAGATCTACCGTTCCTGTAGCCACCCCCTCCCCAATCATGGAGGGCAAAAGTCTGAAGTGGAGAGCTTCTTCTGCTGAGGAAGGCTTCCCATGCTGTTTGGAATTGTCAAACAGAACTTGCTTATTGAACCCAACTTTGTCATCTCAGTGGACTTAAGTTAGTCAAGCCTATTGGTTTCATTGGATCTGCCCTAAGGCTGACTTGGTTGAATTAAACACCTTGAGTTGAATTGAACAATGCACTATTAACAATAAAAACAGATTGCATTGTCTTTCAAAATTAAAATATCCTGCTGTGTCAGCATTGGTGAAGAGGACAGAGGGGTTCCTCATAGGAATGTTTTGTAATTGTGGACTATCACTCCTGCTCCAAGTAGTCTGCACAGAGACTAAAAAGCAACAACTAGCTGGTATATATACCTGAAGGCATGGTGTGGGAGGGACTTGGTTTACCATAGCCAGTTGGTCACTTTTATGTGCACCTGGCACAGCTGTGATGTGCCAGCATGGAATGAAAAAGGAAGGGCTATTGTAAATTACCATATAGGGCCTCTTTATACCTTGCTTTTAGGACATGAGGCAGAATCATGTCCAAAGAAATGTATCCTATGGTGTATTATACATTCCTTAGTGATGATCAAAAAAATTCCTTGTTTCATTACTACTTAATGTAATTGCTAATCATAGCTAAAGCTAGGATAATTTGTTTTAAAAACACAATTTATTTTCCTTTGCACATAATACTAAACATAGAATAATCTCTCAGATTTTGTGGTCTTTTCATTCACAGGGAGCATCAAATACTGTAAAGGGTGTATTAAGGCGACTTAAAATGAACTTCAGTTAGAACATGGCTCAGCTTCAGAAAATGATGCTATCAACATTTGCAGAGACCAAAGTTGACTTCCCCTTGGTAAATTCTTTTCATCCACCCTATTGGAAGTACAGAGAAAAATATTACACATGAGTACTCAAGCCTTTATGTCATGCATCCTGTTTCTACTGTTTACCAAATAAAAAGGGTTTAGAGCTGGCCTTAAGAAGGATTCAGAAGTCCTTGTATGTTTATAGATCACAGATATAGCGAGTCATCATGTCTCTAGAAACAAGGCAGGCAAAAATGAGAGTTCTGAATATCTAGTAAAAACCATGTATGTTTTCTCTATAAAAAGGCATGTTGTGTTATAGTTGCCTATTGAACAGGTTTTTATCTTTTTAAAAAATGCTTCAGCATCTTTCTAGAAAATACTGCTGTTCTGTTTTTCAAGTAATTATCTTGACTATTTTAAATAATATACTGGTTTTATTTTCTGAATAAGATCAGGCTGTTGGCTAATACTAAGTTGGAACATAATGTTACGTGTTTAGTCAAGTTTAACACAAGTCTACCATCTTTAACAGGATCCGTTCTGGCATTTTTCTAATGTAGGAGGAAGAATTAAAGTTCATTAACAACCTGAGAGGCATATGATACCCCCAACTGTGTTCTTAGGGAAGCTGTTTTTTCAGCCATTCAGCCATTCAGTACTTCACCCAGAAAAATCAGTGTAGTGAATTTTGAACTCACAGCTGGTTATCACCAAGTGCACCTACAAATTCTATGGCTGTATAAGGCATGAGTTTGGAAGCATGCCATTACTCAGCTTGTGCGCACATATGCACGTTTTTCTGGCAGGCGTGTTGCCTTTATACTGTGAATGCATCAGTTGTGTTATCTTGACAAATATGTTCCATTATTTCCTTTTAGTTCACTCCATGAAGCATGTTTTTTAAAAAGAAAAGAGAGAAGAAGTTAATGGCCTCATTTCAAAAGCCTTTGAACACCAGTATTTGCCAGTAAATTAATTTGTTAATTGTGATCTTTTGGGAGGGTTTAATAAACACCTCTGCATTAGGCTCCACCTACCTTGTAGCTTAGATATTTCACCATATTATTTACTCCTTCTTCAGTAATGCTCTCGTTTTACTCAGTTTAAGAGCTCTGTTTTCAATAACATGGTTGCAAAGGTTTATAAACTAACAAAAATATATAATAATAATCAGTTGTGCAATATTGTAGCAAGAACAGAATTGGAGGGATTATGTGGATATTTCTTCACTTCAAAAATTGCACCAAGCTGTTTATTTTATATATGAACGATGATAGCAGTGCTCAAATGCCTTCTGTGAAATATGCTAATATTTGGAATTTTTAGTATCTTTTCAGCTTTGTGAGAATATCATACCTTGAGCACAATATTTTGCTATTTATAAATACAACATTTTTTTTAAAAAAAGGTTATCACACCAATACTCCTCCCAGATTGTGAATTAAACAACCCACATTTATTTTTATTTTTGGGGGATGGGGGATGTTAAATTTCATTTTCTTTCAGTTGTGTTGCTTTTCTTTATTTTTGCATGACATTGAAGTACATGATCTTACTTTAATAATTTTTTTAAAGCATCAAGCCTACTATCTCTTTCAGTCTTGACATTGGCATTTGTTCCACATAAATTGAATTACGGTATATAGGAAATTATCTGAGGTCATTCTACTATTCAAATTGATTGGAAGATCATCTATAACCGTAACATTTCACAGAACTAAATTGGTATGTTGACAAAATAGGTGGAATGTATCCATGCAAAATATTTGTTGTTTAGTCGTGTCCGACTCTTCGTGACTCCATGGACCAGCGCACGCCAGGCACTCCTGTCTTCCACTGCCTCCCGCAGTTTGATCAAACTCATGTTGGTAGCTTCGAGTACACTGTCCAACCATCTCGTCCTCTGTCGCCCCCTTCTCCTTGTGCCCTCAATCTTTCCCAGCATCAGGGAAATATAGAATATAGAAAGTGGTAAAACTGTTTGATAATAACTTGTCCATCTACCCATCCTAATTCACCATGCCACCGCGAAGTTGCTTAAACCAGGTTTAGTAGCAAAACATGGGGCAAGCTAGAAGCCTCATAAAAATCGTACAATTGCTTCAACATGTGTTGATTTCTGTGTGGGTTTGCCTGCGTGAATTGACCCAGGATATATTTATATAACAGTTCCCTCTGCTGGTGCATTTGCACTGCACTGCACAGACCTTACCACCACCTGTTCCTCTCCATCCCAATATGCAGCAGTGGCATAGGCAACTGGGGAGGTTAGTGCTGGCACCCTCCCTGCCATCTGCAAGTGGCTACAGTAAAGTACATCGATCATCCTTTCTTGGGTTAGAAAGAACATAGGTGAAACAGACATAATAGGGAATTGGTGTAGTATCATGGCGAAGAGACTGAACTTTGAATCAGGAAGTCCCATGTTTAAATCTCAGCTCTGGTACGAGTCTTAGGCAAGCCGTTCTGTCTTAGCTTCAGTCGTCCTCTCTGCATTCTGGGAGATAATAAAACTGAATTTCTCCTACAGGTTTGTAGTAAGGGATACAGTTAGATAATGCACATGAAGCACTTTGGATGCTTGAATGTGTTTAACAAATGCAAATTATTAATTTGGAAGTGACCTGCTCAATTCATACATGCCCTTTCCATAGTTGAGTTCTGAAGGGCAGAGTAAGTTTTACAAGTTTTCTCCAGGAACCTGCCTATGATACCATTAAGAAACCTTTCTCTCATTAAAAAATATCCTATTTTAATTAATAAGTCAACAAGTAAAGAGATAAAGATAGTTTAATGAAAGTTTTAAAAATAAAACAAAAAAGGAAGACAGCCTGAAGAATGTGAAGTGATTGCTAAAATTATAATCTTATGATAAGGGAGGTGACAGCATGGTGATAGCATTTATGAGTATTTAAGGTATTTATTCATTAGTATTTCATTCCCATTCTCTTTGGTTATGTCCACTGTTAATGTTTGTTTCAGGAATGTCTAGATGACTCTCAAGTGGCTGGAAACTCTGCAGCATCTGAGGTGATTCGCTATGAATATCATGTTTTGTACTCCTGCAGCTATCAAGCTCCTGTACTTTATTTTAGGGCATGTTTTTTAGGTAAGATGTCCTCTTCATGAAACAATTATAAAAAAGAAAAATATTAGCGTATGGTGGTTGCTGTTGTATATCTTTCAGATTCTGTAAATATCAGTATCCTGGGGCAGATGATATCATCTCAGCCTGAATAAGTTTGATCTTAAGAGTCCTGGCAGCAAGCCTATGGTTAACTAAACCTGCTGGCAATTTCTTTAAAATATATATATAGAAAAATCTACTGTGTCAGACTTAGAAATGGAATACCTGGGGCCGACTTCTGAAAATATGCCCTTGAATATGTACTTACCCAGAATTTTCATTTTAAATTAATAATGTATTCTGGCTGAGAATGATTAAATAGAGAACACCACTTACTTTATCATGTTTCAACAATTACAATAATAGTTTTAAAGCTCTTTGTGCCAAAAGTTAGCTTTATGTATTTTCACTGGCATACATTGCTTTTGGTATTTTCTTTTCAATCTGTGTTGCAACCAATGCCCCACTGTTGCTTCCCTTATTTTGTCAGGAAGGTGGAACACTGCCTCCTCCAAGGCCACTGTTAGTAATGCTTACTTAATTAGCAGGCATAGAGTGATTATACTTGTAGCAGTGTCTATATGCTACTCTGCTCTGCCCAAGGAGTCTGTACCTGAGGCCAGGGAGTTGGGATCCTGAGGTCATTTTCTAAACTTAGCCTCCTGTATAGCAGTATCAGTAGCTTTTGTGTTTGGAATGATCTGTTAGCTTTATCTAGATGAACACATCTGAATGTTGCTAGTGATATCTTTTTCTTTTTAATTAAAAAGTAGCTTAAGCTGCTTTGAATGTGTTTGGTAGATTTAATCACTCGCTGCCTTATATTGTTTAATGGCTTTTAATTTTGCCATGTTAGCATTTTAACCAGCTCTTTGGATGTAAAATGGAAGAACAAATTCTCTGACTCCTCCGGTAAAAGGGATTTTAATCTGAGGTTCATTTTCACACAAATGACAATTCAGGGTATATTTTCAAGTTAGGATGTAGGGAATTGGGGACATATATCAGGCTCCATTCCTAGTAATAGTTCCCTAATTCACACATACCACACTGCAATTATATACGTACTTGTGGTTATTGCAAACATTTAACGAAGTAGCAATACACTGGTGTTTAACTTGTCTGCAAATGGCAGGATAAAGAAAATCTTGCTGCCCAAGTCACTTAGTGTTTTCAAAAGATATACAGTAGGCACATTAATTTATTTGTAGTGGGATAAAATGTCATCATATTTGTATTAGATGGAACAATAGTATATACCTCTTAGAAGCAAGTGGGGAATTTGGGAACGGTGATGCTGCAGGTAAAGGAAGTAGGGCAGTTCTTCCCCCCACCTTTTTTTTTAAAACAGTACTGTATTTTCACATAATTAGTATTCACTATAAGCAGTTAATCACCAGAGAAGAGCTCCCAGAGACAAAACAAGTTGTTTAGCTTGTCAGCATCAGGGAATCGGAGGTGTTGAAACATGACTCCTTATAGCTGGAAGTGGATATTACAGAAACTGATGGATGATCTAATGCACAATCTTTGTATTGTGTGCCAACAGCTCCCCTTGCAGTACAGAGTTTTAATTGTTCCTGCAAGTATAATTATACATTTTAGCACTCTTCTTGGGAGTTTTTCACAATAGAAAATAATGACTTTTGGAGGATTTCTACAATAAACTAGGGCCTCCTTACATCTTTTTAGCAGCCCCCTTCTGACCTACGGTAAATAGTGTAGCATATCCCAATTTAACAGATCTTTCCAACCGATCTTAGGTGTCCTTTATATGTAGCAGCAGTGGTATTGGAGCTGCTTTACCATGGGCAAAAATTCTGCCTTGAGCACCGTTAGGTGGGGCACAAATACACACATGTGCTACACACACCCACACCACATCACATATCAGCAGAGTGAGTTGTGCAGATTGTTTCCTTGCAGACATTGCCTGACTGGGATCAGGGTCAACCATTATTTGTTACAATTTTGCAAGGCACTTTAGAGATAGATTCGGACAGAACTGGACACCATGATTAGAGCAAGTCCTACAGAGGCACCCAAAACACTGACTGTTCTATCTGTAGATCAGTTTTTATTATTGTAATACTTAAAAGGACCTCCCTGGATCCAAAAATAATTAAAAATATCCCTGAGTGGCAAATATCCCATTTTGGGCCAATTTAGTTAAGAGGGCGATGGCTGTCCAGCTTCAGGCGTGCTTGGAGGAAACTGATTAACTAGACCCATTTCAGTTCAAACTCCGACCCAGTCATGATACTGAAATTGTGTTGATTGCCCTGGTTGATGATATTTGCTAGGAGAGAGATGGAGGAGTGTGACCCTGCTCGTTCTCTTTAACCTGTTGGTGACTTCAGTACTGTTGACCACAGTATCCTTCTGGAACACGGCTCTGAGAGGTGGTGGTTAGAGTTACCAAGTTATGATAGTTCCACTAGCACCTTTGAGGCCATTCCCAGAAAGTAGTTATGAAGGACTCTTGTTCAGTGCCATTGAAGTCCTCTGTTGTCCCACAGAGTTCTATGTTGTGCCCCCCCCCCCAAATTAGTACTTGTTGGAAGCTGCTGGAAGCTGTCATCAGGAAATTGGGAGTGAGCTGTCACCAATATGCAGGTGACACCCAGATTTCTCTTTCTGTTCCACCTGCATCAGGAAATATTATTTACTTACACCCCGATCCTATGTATGCTGGTGTATCATATTTGAGTCATTAGTATAAAATTGTGGTGTGTGACATTGCAAAAGCCAGGTTTCGGATTGTGTTGTTAGTGTATATAAACACACACACACACACACACACACACGTTTTGGAGCATTTCCAAAACATATACTTCTATCATTAATTTAAAAATAAAAAATAAAAACAGCAGAAAACATATTATTTAAAATTTTAAACGTTTTGGAATGTGTCTATGCTAGAGAGAAAACAATACATTATTTTTCTCTTGGTTGTATTTTTACCACTTCCATACATAATGCTGCTCCTAGTTGCATGATTCATGTTGCATCATCTGTATGGTTGTGATTTTCTGGCAGCAATGTCCTATGAGCAATTTCTGGTGAAGTGTATCGGCTTAGCTGCTGACAACAGATAAATTAGAAATGTGATACTAGTAGTGTATCAATAGGCAATCCTAGTTTTAACAAGGAAGCATGTTTAGCAGGGCGACATGCATAGTATTTCATCCTAAGTTCATTTGGCATAAGATGAGCTTTCTGTGTAGACTTCCCTGTACCTGTCCATTTTTGTGACTCTTCAGCTCATGTATATGCATCAAAATAGAAGTGTATGTAAATATCTTGTCTAAATTTCCAACATGGAAAACATACCACGTGAGGATTCATAATCTTCAAAACTATTGTTGCTGGAACATTTGCCTCTGTATGACAATTGAGGAAGAGTAATAGTCAATGGGAACATTATTTTATAACAACTTCATTAGGTGCAATCATATCTCTGTGAAATGCTAAGTGATAAAGCTTTCATCTCTGAAAGAGGCAAAACTCACTCCAGATCCACACTATTCTTTATAAATTAAAAACCTAAATGAAGTTTAATTCTTAGCGAGAATTCAGAAGCCTGAAATTTTTGCTTTTATATTGATAGATTTTTTCTTTTTTCTTTTTACTATTTATTTGTATCATGGTAGTGTTGCTGGTTTGACCCATTTTAGGTCCAACACAGCAATCCAGGTGTGGGTCTCAGCCTAGTAGAGTAAGACCTTCTGATCTAGATATTATTATGGGATTAGAGGAAACAACATAAAGTGCAGTTTGTGGTTTCTGAGGACCAACAAATTGAATTTAACACATGGTCAGGTATGTATATTACAGCACAGATTATTTTATGTAGTTATGTGTGGTTATATCTATAAGGTTTTTTACTCTCTTACCCTCTTTACGGTGATTAAACAGTGAACATTTGTAAGAATAGCAATTCAAATATAAATTTAAATTATGTGTTGACAAATTAATATAGTAATAAGAGATTGCCATACTTATCTAAGCAAAAAATCCTTACATAGCATCCAGAACATAACCACTAGCAGCAGACATATGGAGGAGGGGAATTCCACAGCAGGAATCTGCTTGCTCTTTGTGTGCTCTCCAGTACTAAAAACCACACAAAGGAGATCACCAGGAACCTTTTCAATTGCATTTCCTAAATGTGTGGTAACTTAGGGCATGCTCTAGCCATCGCATTAGTAGTTGTGGCTTGTGTATCATTTTATCACTTAATGCAATAAAATCCTATTTCCCTACATAGATATTGTTGACTTTGCTTGCTCCCTGTTTTATTTTCCCACATTGAAGTTACTACTGGTATCAACAGAGAAGTTTGTCCTCCATTTTGAGTGTGCTCAACAAAAATAAGATAAAACTGAATCTGATGGCAACAGGATTTCGGATTGTTTCTAAACATGACATTCAAATGTTAATTGGATGAATAAATCTTGTTTATTTCACGGACATGAAAATGTCAGTGGAATAAAACTATTTATCACAGGATAATGGCCTCCTGACACCTGATAAATGCCAAGATAATGATACTTATTGAAAAAGCATCAAAATAGTCTCTCATTTGTCAAAAACAAATACTTGGGCAAAGATCATATGTTTCTTTTCAATACTGTAACTTCATTCTGTTATAAAACCTCAGCAACTATGCAGGATACAAGAGTAAGCAATCAATATTGCATGGTGAGGACTCTGAAGAGGGCAGTTATTCTGCTACGTGGACAAGACTGCTACAAAACACTCACCAGGGTTGGGCCATGTTCCATCACACACACACCCAACCACATACACAGAAATCCCAGATGTTGTTGTGGCATCTTTTAAAAGAAATAGAATTTTCTCTGTGTTTTCTGTTTTTGCTTTTGAATTATCTGCATTTTGTGTGTGTATGTGGAGATACATATATTACAATTATTATTTTTTTCCAGATGGAAGGCCTTTAACTCTGGATGAAATATGGAAAGGAGTACATGAATGCTACAGGGAGCAGCTCTGGCAGGGCCCCTGGGATACCATTACACAACAGGTTAGAGGCTTCTTCCACCTATTACAGCATGGAATTAATTTAGCTGAATCGTGGATACCAGTATCCCAAACTACACCTTTTTTAGTCCAGGGAAAAGGATCAACCCTAAAAAGTCCATTTGCTAAATGTGAGAAATATTAATAGCAGTAAAATATGAAATAATTATACAATCTTTATTACACGGGTTTTAAGCACAACTAGCTATAGATGATTCCTAATTCTTTTGTTTCTACTGAAAATCTTTCTACAGACCAGATGGAGGTGAAGTTCTGAAATAGATAATTCACCTCTTTCTATGAGCCAATGTAAGTGGAACAATTCCCAGTTCCATTTTGAATAAAAATAGTCATGCAGGAGAAGCATTTCTAATGCTATATTTAAAGGTACAGGAAATGTGTGCCACAGGCTCACTCTGGACCTGCCCTTCTATATAATAGAAATTCAGATTAATTTCTGCTGTGGTTGACAAGCACCTACAACTGTGTTGCTGTAAATAGAACTTTTCAGCTAACTGAAAAAGAGGGGGAAACAAATTCTGGCTGAGGCCAGTGCTGTGGTATAATAAGCATGTATTAATCCAGCCTTACTTGGTTTTATTAGAATAGTGGTTTTCAACCAGTGTGCTGTGGCACCCTAGGGTGCCTTGAATGATGGTCATAAGTGCTGCGGGCAACACTGGCCTCTGTCCCTCTTTCTTTCCCTCCCTCCTCTGATGTCCTCTCGTGTCTCTGCTTCTCCAACTCTTTGCACAGCTGTTTGTTGCCTCAGCCCTGGCTACAAGCTCCATAGGTGAATGGTGCCTCTGGGGCTGGCCTGGGGGTGCTGGTTGTCAGGAACTGAGGAGCGTCAGAGTAAGCAAGACAGGGAGCCCAGCCAGCTAGTCTGCCAGCCCTTGCTCTTGGGAATGGACAAATGGGAGGCTAGGCAGGCAGGCAGGCAGGCACCACTGGCCTTTTTTGTGCTAGCAGGGGGGCGTGTATCGGCCCCCTGCTGCAGCCAATCCCTGCTGCCGCACCAAGCCTCTGGCTGGCCAATAGGGCCGGCCTGGGGGCGGGCTTTACGGACATTTAAATCTGTGCAGCAGGGGAATCCTCCTTCTCCTGCTGCATCCTGACAGATCTCCCACCCACCCTCCCTTTAGGTCTTCCCTTTGTGTGTGTGCTTTGACCTTGCTATGGACTTCGGTTGGTTGCCTTGGTTGCCCAAGGGGCCTGGTAGGAGTTTTTTTTTATCCTTTTGGCTAATTGGCACCGACCTCTTGGTTTTTTCGCCTACCTCGTAGCAATTCGTTACAACTTCCTTCGGCATTTGGCGGTTAGGCATTGGAATATGGAGCTGTCTGGTGTGTTTGAGGACTGGTTGTGGCCAACATCCAACCCTCCTCTTATAGGGGTATCCCCTTAAGGCAGGCATGTCAAACCTGCGGCCCTCCAGATGTTTTGGCCTACAACTCACATGATCCCTAGCTAGCAGGACCAGTGGTTGGGGAAGATGGGAATTGTAGTCCAAAACATCTGGAGGGCCGCAGGTTTGACATGCCTGCCTTAAGGGATCCAGCGGTCGTGGATCCCGTCCGATGCCCTGCTGAGACTAGGGCCATGGCACAACCCCCAGTGACACCAGGGGGAGCTTTCAGTTGTATTTGCATCAACAGGCTCCTCCCTCGGGGTGTTAACCTGATATGACCCCCAGCAGAGCGGGGTGGGGTCATGCTTGCTAGGGTGTCCAATGCCTAAGCCAATACCTTTCACTTGCTCTACCCAATAAAGTTGTGGCCTTATTTTACCCATTAACTCAAATCCATGTGTCACCGTGTCTTCATTTCTCGCGGGGGGCGGGTCCTCGGATCGCAAATAACATCCTGTCAAAAGTGCTTGCATGCTAAAATCAGGTGCTTTTAACTCTTGCCTATTCTTTGACTTGGAAAACTTCCACTTGAACTTTGTGTAAGGGGTGGTTGTATTTTCTCAGTGTTGAAAAAATACCTTTCTGTGATTGGTGAAAATTGATGGTGCTGCCATACCATAGGCATTGGGGAAGTTTCTGGAAGTGCTGCAACATTCTGTATGGTTTGGTGTTCTCCCATTGCTTTCTTTGCTTGGTGCCTGATAGTGCACAAATAAGCTTGGTTGAGGTTATTCCAGCATGCTCTTGCTGCTGTGGTGGTGCAATTGAATTGCCACTATGAAGAAGCATGGGGAGAAGAGACAGAGTTCATAGGGAATCATCACCAATTTGCTCTAGACAGATTCAGAAACTATTCAGATAATAAAGAACTTAGATGTAAATTAAAACTAATTCTAGATAATCCAGCCTTTGTTAAAGAGATTTCTGTGGTTAAAATTTACAATAATGTAATAAATAATAATGCAATAAAAATACAAAATATGTCTGCTTTCATTTGGCAACTAGAAAACCTATTTGATTTCTTTTTCATTCGCTTTCACATAAATAGATACAGAATAAATGCCCCAGTACCCCTGGCTTCTACACCTAAGAATAGTTGTAATAAACTTTTCCTTGAGTAAATAGAGTTCTGAGCAAATGAGCTCATATTCACTAAGGCTTAATCAATAATGGGATATATAATTGAATACACAAAGCTAGTGGTTGAGTAAGCTAATGAGAATGAACAGCTTGAGCCTTTAAATCATCAAGTTGCCAAGAAGAAGAAAAATAGAATCATAGAATCGTTTCACATCCTTGACAAGACTATTGAATTCCTTCAGTGTGATCATCGTTAGACTTATATGTGCCCTCAGTTGCGTAGAAATAATACAGTATATGAATCAGACACACAACCTGGTTATATATAATTATATATATAATTATTATAGGTTTATAAAACAGTGGTACCTCGGGTTAAGAACTTAATTCGTTCTGGAGGTCCGTTCTTAACCTGAAACTGTTCTTAACCTGAGGTACCATTTTAGCTAATGGGGCCTCCCATTGCCGCCGCACAATTTCTGTTCTCAACCTGAAGCAAAGTTCTTAACCCAAGGTACTATTTCTGGGTTAGCAGAGTCTGTAACCTGAAGCGGCTGTAACCTTGAAGCATCTGTAACCCGAGGTACCACTGTATAACTTTCTCCCCCCCCCCCACATTTTCACTTTTAATTTTTATTCTATATTGCTTGTTTTAAGTGTTGTTTAAAAAATGAAATAAAAAGAAAAGAAATACATACACAACCTGGATGATAGTCCAGGCTAATACTTGAAAATATACACCCCTAACTTCATGGGTACATTCTGAAAAGTAAGGGTGTTTAGGATTATAGCCCAAGTTTAAGGACTGTGGATTGTGTGATCTTGGTAGCCTTCTTCTGAGGCACTAAGAACATGAATTTCTGCAGTCCTGTATATATTATTCTGATTCATACCAGGATGCTCTCAGGTGGTCACAGGTATAAGAAACCTATAAGATAGCATTTTAGTGAGAATTTGGAGGTGGCATCAAATGTTTGTTCTAGATGGAAGTATTTGTGGGTGGGTAGTCCGTCTGTCTAAGGAAGTGGTGTGTTCTAATGTTCCAATGTTAGATAGGGTTATATTTCCTTTAAGGAATGGGTTTGCACTTGAGGGATCCATTTCTATCACTTTGAGTCCTTTTGTGTGGTTCACTTCACCAGCTTAGGCAAGTATACCAGATGAGTATGTATAATTATTTCACCCCAGAAACTCCCATTTTTCTTATATGCCAACCATACGTGCATGGTTTATGATGCTGACTTGTTTTAAATCAACCATTAAGATTCACCATGGCTCATTCTCATTTGAAAGTAGCTAGAATCACTAATACCCCTAAGTTTATGATAGCCTCTACTTGTATGAACAATATGTATAATAATTGTTAGAATTAGCTTTTAAAGCACCTTATGATCCTTAAAATTGATTGTACAAAAGGAATATGCCTAACAAGTGATTTTTCTAAATGATTTAACAGATCTGTTGAGTGTATATAATTCCAAACAGAATCACTTTTTATATTGCCTGATCCAGTTAAGCTGAAGTACGTGGACTCAAATGTGATTTAGTCCATAATCTGTAGGTTTCAGTGGCATACATCCAAATATTTTGGCTGAAAGTATTTTGCATTATGCATTGCAAGTAGCATAATAATTGAATTTGCAATGGAAAAGAAAAAATAGATACACAGTTTATATATGATGGTGTTTAGACTTCTGTTGGATGGTTCTACTGGCAAGCTGTGTTAAAGGGATTTATAGAACCCCTTTTCTGTTCTCTAATTCTTTGATTGTAACTATTACCCTGTGCAGTAGCTGCAATTCTTAAATGGTTGCAGGAGGAATCAAATGGATCAGGGATGATCAGGGATGAATGCAGACTGTAAGACTGAGTCATGTGCCCCTTAAACTGGGGCTGTCAGTGGAACCATTTAACAGAAAAGATCATACCTTAATTTTAAGAGGAATTTGCAGAATATGTATAGTATTTCCATATACATACCAAGAGAAAAAGTTAGGTTGTAGAATCATAGAATTGTAGAGTTGGAAATGGATCTCAAGGGTCATCTAGTCCAATCCCCTGTAATGCAGGAATCTCAAACAAAGCATCCATGACAGATGGATCCAACATCTACTTAAAAGCATCCAGTGAAGGAGAGTTCACCACCTCCTGAGGGAGTCTGTTCCACTGTCAAACAGGTCTTGCTGTTAGAAAGTTTTTAGCCAGATGTTTAGTCAGAATCTCCTTTCTTGTAACTTGAAGCCATTGGTACAGGTCCTATCCTCCACAGCAGGAGAAAGTAAACCTGCTCCATCTTCCATGTGACAGCCTTTTAGATATTTGAAGTTGGCTGCGTCTGGCTGTTAACCAGAAGGTTGATGTTTTGAGCCCACCCAGGGACATAGCTGCCAAGTTTTCCCTTTTCTCACGAGGAAGCCTATTCAGCATAAGGGAATTTCCCTTAAAAAAAGGGAGAACTTGGCAGCTATGCCCAGGGATGGCTGGGGACAGGATTCCTGCATTGCAGGGGGCTGGACCTGAGGGTCCCTCTCAACTCTATGATTCTGTCTCCTCTCAGTCCCCACTTTTCCAGGCTAAATATACCCAATTCCCTCAACTGTTCCTCATAAGGCTTGGCTTCCAGACTGTTTATCATCTTGGTCACCCTCCTTTGCACACATTCCAGCTTGTTGGTATCCTTCTTAAATTGTGGTTCCTAGAACTGGATAGAGTATTCTAGTAAGGTTTGCTTTTGATATTTATTCTGTAGCCAAGAAGGCAGCAGCATTATTACACAGAAAAGGCTTGTTTACATTAGAGGCGCTTGAGGATTTCATTTGGTCTACATTTTTAGTGAACCAACTTGATTCACATCACATCTAATATATGTACAGTTTTACTTGTACTTTTTGTACTTCTCCGTGTCACACTACTTACCTCAAAAAAGTACCAAAATGTGTACAAAATAAATATGTTGATAAATAGGTTCAAAATGTCAATTTTCATGCAATTATTTTAAAAAATCACAGATAAAGAAGCAGGACAGAATGGATGTATGAATGAACATGTGTAAAACTGATATGGATCAGAAATTAATTAATTAATTGATTGATCAATCAATTCCTAATTCACATTCTTACCAAACTCGCTGACTCCTTTGTGTAATTTATTTAGTAAAATGTGTGACACTAGATTAGTGGCCCTGTTCATGAATATCCTTGATGAAAGTGTTTATACATAAGTAAATAAATTGGCCTAGTTCATAAAAGTTTTAGTGATAATTCCCTTTGGGGAAAGTGCAATGTGATTTCATGTGTGACAGGAGCTTAAAATCCCTGGCATCTCCAGGATTTCTGCCATCGGGGTTGCAAAAGTTCTCTTCCTCAGAACCACATCATTGTAGGCTTAGTTCCCTCGCTATGAACTCTGAAGATATTTCAGTGCTATGTCATGTATTTCATGTGAACAGGTACCATCTTGTCCACACCTCTGAAATATCAGCATCAAATTGCACTATTTTTACCTTAATCCAGCTGTTATTCTTTTCATTGTGTGGTTAAGAACCCAAAAGACATGTTCTTTATAGTACAACAGTAATTCTGTCCATTGCATCACTTAATTTCAATAAACATTATTTCTAAAATGACCAAGTATGTTAATGGTGTGGTATTTTTTTCTTAAAGGAAAGAGATTCTTAACTTTCTGGAGGGTTTTGATGTAGTGGTGCTGAAGCACAGCAAAGTGACATTGTGGTAGGGAAGTTTTATATCTTAATACTTGAGTCATGTGTGGGTAGCTATTCTTAGACATACTGGAGAATTCTGTTAAACAGAAGAGGTTGTGTTCAGTATAGTTTAACAGAAGGCTGCTAAGTTTTTTTATTGTGAAATATCAACAGTTGCTATAGAACACTGAATAGAACTTCTGGAAAAGCTTTTGGAGTATCAGTAGAGAAGATCATAAGCGCCATTATTGCTGAACATGTTTTGCCCTCAAAGTTCTTGTTTCCATCATAATGCAGTCCTGCTGACATAGAGTTTGGAAGTATTCAGGTCTAGAGATGGTCATTGGCACCCAGAAGTTTAAAGTCACCCCATTCTGCTCTTTTGATGGAAGTTCCATTTTACTATTGCTTCAGGGGATAAACACAGCTACTTGCCCCCCCCCCACTTTATATGACCTCAGAATTTTCTATGGTGCACGTTGAGTGTTTGAATTTCTGTGGAGACATGGAATAAGAGTCTGAGTAACAGCCCTTTCCTGGGTATCTGCCTGCCACCTTTTTTTTAATGAATAGAAGAGGAGCACAATCCTCAGGTGTAGACAATCCTAGCACAACTCTTCTTTGTAACTGGGTAGGGTTTTGATATGTGCAGTGACATACCATGCTGGTGAATATTTTGCTGCTCAATACACCTTCACTATTACCTTTTCAGTGGTCACAATTTTAGCACATTTATTGTTTTTTAGAATTTTAGATTACTGCTAAAGCCCTTCCCCTTTTTATATTAAAATATTAGCACTTAAATGAAGAGTTGTAAAACCACAGTGAAAAACTTTGTTTTTTCACATTTCTTGGATATCTCTTTTTAAAAGAAGCAAACACTTAGCACTAATTTAAAAGGTTTTTTTTAGGGGGCTCAGGTTTATTAGATTATTTTTTTTTAATAAAAAAAGATTGCCCAGGTGAATTAGGCCTTCTTCACTCAAAGCATCTGTGTTACACCTTCAGGCCTAGAATGTGAAATATAGCAGGATGTATACACGTATAAGGACACAATATATACCCCTTGAGGGCTTCCGGTTCAGCGCCAGCGCCGATCGGCGGGGTCCCGTCTCATCTCCGAGACGGCCCGTCTCTGCTAGGAGTGGGGAGGGCAGCGAGAGCGAAGCTGCGCCCCTTAGAACCTCGGGAAGAGCGTCCCGGGGGCGAATTTTGCTCGGCAGAGCCCCAATCCGGACTCCCCAACTCTCCGGCAAGCTCTAATAAGAGCTCCGGAGCGAGGAGGGTAGAAGTCGCGGGGGCCATCTTGAGCGACAACGTTCTCCTAGCGGAGAGAAGCTTCAAGCCAAAGGCGGAGAACGCTGGATTCTTCCGAAAAAAAACGATTGGAAATAAGAGTGTAAGTAATCTCACGATTTGGATTTGGACTATAAAATAATTTGGATTTGGGAGAGAGGGGAAAAAAGAGGAAGCCACCCCCCCCCACACCGGCAACCTAAGAGACAGTAAATAGAAACCCGAAGCCGTAAATAGAAGATTTCAATTTAAAAGGTTCCCTCAAAGGCATCAAAGAGGATCTCCCCTAGATGCAGGGTAAAAGGGGAGAAAGACTGCGGTTGTGAATACCCTGCAGAAAGAGGTTAAGATCAAGAAAGACCTTTCTTTTCCCCGGGAGCCGGCAGCCCAGACAACCCAGTGAGTTGATCAGGATTTATAAGTGGAATTTTATTTTTATTTCTATTTTTGGACTTTTTGGAAATCCTTTTTTTTGGTTTATATGCTTTTGAAATGTGAGTTTGAACTTTATCTCTAATAAGATTTGGAGAATGCAGCCAGCTTGTTAAAATGGAGTCGAGAAAATAAACTGTGACCATTTTCCACCCCATTTGACAAGTTTTGACCTTGACAGGATTGAACTATGTCAACAAAAAGGTATTCGCCTGAGTTCCAGCGGACTGTTTTGACCATAATGTGGGAAGTAAGAATAGGACTATGTCAAGAGGAGACACAACAGCAAGAGTTAAAGCAACAATTCCAGATGGTGATGGCAGAATATGACTTCTTAGAGGATGAAGCTACTGAAACTGAGGAAGACGAGTGTGAGAATGACAGTGACAGTGACTTGGAGGATTTTGACAATGATGGGGACTGTGATTTGGAACGAAAAGATGAAGATGAGGACTGTGACAATATAATACAAAATGAAGCTCACCACGAAAAAAAGATGATTTTACTCTACAAAAAGTCAGGTGGAGTGCCCCTCCTTCGAGGGGGGTACGATTGGATTTACTGGAACTCCAGAATGCCCACAGGGAAGAGGAAAAAAATAAGCAGAGAAGAGAAGAAACTCAGGGGTGCTGTATGGAGGCCTGGATGACAAAATACTGTAAAAAGGGGGTGGGGTGAAGGGAAAGTGAAGTTGTGATTAATAGGATGGATTACTAGGATTAAAACTGGACTGCTGACTACGGAACTTGCTGGATTGGGGGGTTGGAGCCGGAAATTGGGGATGAAAGGTTAGATTGGGAATAGTTATAGTTTAAAAGTGAATTGATTTTGGAAAAAGGTGAAAATATGGAGGCTTATAGAGGGGGGGGGGAAATTAGGCACGGGAAGAAAAAATGGGAGTTTGATTTTTCAGTGATTTGGATATTTGGTGAAAATGATAATAGCTAAGTTTTAAAGTAGTATAAGGTATAAAGGTAATTATTTCATAGAATAAGAAACTGTTGAAGAGGATAAAAAAGGGATGAAAACCGGGGAAGGGGGGAGGTTGGGGAAGCCCACAAAATATGGTTTATTAATTATGAATGAAAAAAGATTATTTTTGTTTTGTTTTTCCTTTTTTGTCTCTTTTTTTGTCTCTTTTTTTCTTTCTTTTTACTCTTTTTTGGTATGAGAATAGATGGTTGGATGGACGCCTTCCTGCGTACTGCCCTGGTTTCCTGGAGCTCTCTGGTGGCAGGGGGGGGCTTTGGGGGCAGTGGAGGGGGAGGAGGACAGAAATCCAACCATAAAATGGACCATCTCTGACTGTTCACCTGCGTGGGATACTTCTGTGGCAGCGGAGGACCCATGGAGGGGGGCGGGAAGAAGGTAGAAAAGGTGTTCATGTATGTACCGTTTTTTGTAATTTGTAAAATCAATAAAAATTATGATTTAAAAATATATATATATATACCCCTTGATAGTGAGGAAAGTATTCTGCAATTCTGGTAGTTTACAGCAGGAGAGCAGTGATTAGTAGTACTAGGAATCATCTGCCTGGTAGCAGCCTAAGATATTTGTTAACATGTGCCATCTTTTCTTGATTTAACAGGATTTTTAAATTTTACAGGCATCCTAAAACATGTTTTGAAAGATTTTCAAACTCTTACATTTTCTCTTATCGGGTTGTGTTTATACCAAATTCTGCTCCAATATCATTTTTTCCATCCCTACACAGCTTGTTGGATTGTCTTCTTGTACCTTAAAAAAACCCCACAACTTCAGAACATATTTTAAGGAGTCATTTAATAAAATGACATGTAAGATACTAAAAAGTTGATGGCTAAATTAATTTTATTTTGGCAAGTATTGAAAAATATGTCATCTGTTTATTTTCATGAAAGAATGAGTGATGTGCCAGTTCTGAGAACAAGAACTAGTTGCCAATTTTCCAGTATAAACTTTTTTTAAAGTGTTTAATCCGTTATAAACTTAACTGTAACTGAATAGACTGTGCTTCATAGTGGGTTTTGTTGCTGTTGTTGAATTTATGCAGCATCTTCGTTGTACTTGTCAAATTATGCTTCTCCATTACGAAGAGAGATCCTTGTTCTTAGGAGTTTAGCATCCTGCATGAAACAGGAAACTAAACAGGAGGGCAAAGAAAAGGGCAATGCCAGTAACAGTTAAGGCTTATCAACAGGGCTATAGTCCACAGATATCAGAGAACTATAACTCTCATCATCCTTGAATATTGGTGAAGTTGGCTAGGACTAATAGCAGTCCAGCAACTTATGGAAGCAGCACCAGTTTGCCACTCTGACTTACAGAGGAAAGTTATTATTCTGTACATGCTAGAGCAGGTAGTTTTTCAGGGTTTTTGTGTTAATATCTGAAATGCATTGATCACTTTAACAAAATAGCCACTGACATGTATCTCCTGGAGGTGCAGGAAAACTGAGATAGATTTGTATGTTGTAATCTTTTTCCTACCAAGTGTCGTGTACTAGCAAAGGGAAGGAGGGTCATACTCAGCTTGCTATATGGTACCCCAAGCAACTGAGTATAGCTCAGTGTTTCCTTCTTTCCCCATGCATGTTGACCATGTTCTTTACAGTCTCATTTACTTTGATACGGATAAATATTCATTTTACAAGCATAGGCAATATGAGATCAATGCACTAAGCACTGTTGGATACAGAACGGGATTTGGATCGAATATCACTTTTGCTTGAACCTAGGGAGTAAAGATGGGAAAAGAAGGATGGGCACTGTTTCATAAGCACCTCACAGGAAGACCCTGATGAGATCATTTTGTTACAATAAGTATTGGAAAATAACCAGGTTGCATTTCCCTAGTCCTTGAAAGGTTATGCCATAATAAATCTGTTACTCTTTAAGGTGCCACAAGACTCATTGTTTTTCCTGCAAGACTTAACATGGAATGGTGGTACCTTAAAGTTCTGTGCACATGTAGATAACAACAAATGACTTTTGTTGCTGAACAAATGCTCCATCACAGAGTAGTTGGCAATTTGTCACTGTATAAATGTGAATTACAAGTCGGGGGGGGGGACGACGACGACGACGACGACACACACACACAGAGAGAAAGAGAGAGGAGAGGTCTCACTGTTTCTATGGCAGCTTCTGATATATTTGCTTTCACTTGATCATCCAGTAGCATTTCAAGTGATGTCTTGCTAGTCTCACTTTTCTAGGTGCAACAATCTCAGCAGGGAAATGTGTCTCTATTTTATTAAATCTAATAAAGTGTAGAACAGAAATAGCCAACAACATGGTACACATTAGCTCCTTCTTGATAGAGGATAATGTTAAATACTGAGGAGAGACTGTATCTCAGTGCAGGGCACATGTTTTGCATGCACAAGGTCTTAAGTTTGCAACTCCAGTTACAATAAGCTCAGGAGGAGAGCTTCAAAAGTCATCAACCTGAGACCCTGGAGAGTTGCCAGTCAGAATAGGTAATCCTGGGCTAGTTGTAGTCTAAATCAGTATAGGACAGCTTCATATTTTCAACATGTCTTATCTGAAGAGAAGAAATCTCAAAACAATTTCCTTAGAAATGTGTGCTCCATATATAGTAGCCTTAAATTGAAGCACTCTATTCTGTGTATTTATACTGCACTTAGCTTTTCTCCAAAATAAGTACAGTATTATAAATAATTGTTCAATGTGCACAACATTGTTCCATATGGAAGGAATATGTTATCATCTCTGGCTGAGACTGTGACTGCCATGTTTCTTGCAAACTTAAACAGTTCCTTTCTTTCAAACCTCAGTATTTGATTCAGTGAACATATACAGTACAAGGGCAAGGTAGTGAATCAACGGAGGACTGTTGCCAGAAGCTCTTGATTCAAAGAAGAGCAAAAATGTGCTACCAAGCTAATTTGTAATTAAAAAATAAGTTTATGGAGAAAATAAAGTTTCCCACTTTGCACTTCATTTCCCATTGCAGAAGGATTTGGACCTGGTATTTATTTTATTTTATTTTTTTGTAATGGCTGAAATAGTGAGAATTCCAGTTTCTTTTAAAAAACAAGCTTCCAAATGATTGAGTGCAGTATTGCGAGGCTAGGCTCTGGTTAAAAATTGAAACGTTCTCCCCTAGTAACAGCAGGGCAGCCTGACTAATGGGAATTGAATATTTCCTTTTCTGTCATGATCTGAACAGAGAGAGGCCTTATTAAGGGTGTCCACTTCCTTTTTTTTTAAAGGGATTGTTTAGAAATCTTTATTATTTAAGCAATGTGTAGGCAAACATGACTCTTGTTGGGGTTCTGCTGTTTACCCATCTACTTTAGCAATCACAGTGAACTTAGCATTGCTGTACTGACTTTGTCTCATCACTATCTTGGAGCATTACTTGGAGCATAAGTGTTGCTATTTGAAATCCTTACACTAAATCAAAATTCCATTGCTGTTTTAGACCCCAGCTGAGTGGCGTACCTTAAGCAAACATGTATCAAATTGTATATATGGGTTCTAGAATGATGTATTGTGTGCAGGTTTGAGGGCACATCTGCAGGGGGATGTTTTGGTGACAGGCGCATCTAGTTTTTATAGCCCAGCCTTTCCCTACCTGGGCCCTCCAGATGTTGGACCTAAATTCTTAGCAACCCTAGTCAACAGGACCAATGATAAGGACCAAAACATCTGAAGGGCACCAGATTGGGTAAGGCTGCTGTAGTCCATGAATTAGTTGATTTCAACCTTCACTAGTCCAATGTCTATCTGGATGGCAGAGCACTGGACACAAACCTGTGTATTTTAATTGCATGTCAATCATCCTTTTCTCAGAGTTTTCAGGAAGTAAAGTTTATTATTATTTCCTCCCCTTAGTCTAAAGAATGGCTGAAGTCTCTGGTGGTATTGAAAAAAATGTTCAGTTACAAACGTTTTCTGCTGCCCTTGATAAAAGTCTTGACATCCCTCTATGAATGATTTTCATCAAAGCTATATCATGCAAACTGGATGTGACAGAGGATGTTTTGGACAACAATCCCTTTCCACTATAGGAGAAATGGAGAGCCCATAAAGGCTATGATGGATGCTCCAAGGCAGTTTAATGTAGCACTAGAGAAAATAGAAGCCATTACTACTGGAGGAGCTCCAGTTATGACAGGGAAAATAAATGGTGCTGTTACAGGAAATGTACCAACAACAAAATACCTGCTGTTTGGGGGAAGGGAAGTAAAACACACAATACCAGCTATCCAGAACTAATTACCTTGCTGTAATGCCCGAAAGTGACATTCGTTGTTAATTGAAATTTGACATGGATCATATTTCACATATTATTTTAGGCATTATCTCACTGTGTGCTTAAAGTTGTATAACACAGGCTGAAAGTTTTGTTTTGTCAGTGCTAGAACTTAGGCATGGTTTGCTTTCTCTTGGGATGAAAAGAGAGTGTTTCATATTTTTTTCTCATTGAGATCTAGTAGAAATGACATTTTATTTGGTCAATGATAAAAGAAGCATAAGGGACTTGAAACCAGAAAGATTTGTCTTTATTGAATGCTGCTGTTGCACATGCTGGAAAGAGAAGCTTGCCCCATAATGTAATGGCTTTTGGGGCCATCAAACTCCTAGTGTAGGACTGCATTCCTATTTTCAGATTGCAAAACAAAAAAGCTTTTTAAAAATATCACAGCTGCTATCTTCCTGTTTTCGCTCTGAATTGCTCTATAGCAGAAGATATAACTAATTATCATTAGGTTCAATGTGTCATTAAGCATTTCCTGGCTTTCCTTCATAATAAGATCTTTTGAAAAAGAGAGTCAAACAGAATCTTCTGTCTGACAATCCATGATACAGAAAATGGTGGTGGGAAATCAATTTGCCTGGTGGGCTGGTGGTGGGGGAATTCTGGTAGACCCTTTGTTTCATGTCTATAATTCTGTCACATTCTTTGCAGGGAAATAATGCTTTAAGTTTCAGAAAAGCATTTTCACTTTTTGATGCTTTGTTCCTGTCCAGAAGACGCTTTTGCTCCTGAAAATGTCAGGTTGCCTTCTGCAAAATTTCAACACACATTAATCAGGAAATGTCTACTTCAGTAGCAGTTTCACCCACAAAAGATTAATTTATAACTAAACTAAGTTGATTTTTCATTTAAATAGGTTTGTGCTTGCAACTGTGATTCATGTTTCTTTTCATCACTGATATATAAGCCTGACATCTGGAAACTAAATGCTACTTCGCCTTTGTGGAGAGGATTTCCAGACACGAAAATTAAGGAAAACTTCATATAGTAGAAAGTTTTTCAACATATGTATTTTGGCATTCTTACTTTGTTTATACATTCCTCTTTCTATGTCTCTATACTATTTTCTATATCTCAATCCCAGTTGGTGGCTTGGACAAAGAAAGGGGAAGCAGTAGCTTTTGAAACTGCTCTAGGAACTACATGAGGAGTGAGTTTTCCATTATCAATTCCCCAAGCTGCTAACTCTTTCGATAACCTTCATTGCATTGGCAACTATCCACATCTTGCTTTAGTGTGCCTCCATTTCATTGGTTTAACCTTGGATGTACATCAGACTTTTTAACAACTCACAAACAAAAGGACATGGTAGAGCTTATCATATAAAAGTCTTAGCAGAAAAGTTTGAGAAATATAGCTTCCTTCCAAACTACTTGAGTGTAGAGTGTAAACTAAAGCAGCAACTTTGGGGGACTGATATACAGTAATCAGTCAAAAGTGAAAATCTGCAATTTTTTTTGTTTCAGAATAGTTTTGATTCAAAGGCAATCATGTTTACATGTACCAAAGGGAGGGTAGGATTGCTGCTGAATGAGGTAAATGATCTGTATGATGTATCTGATGTGTTCTCCAAAGTGCACAATAGGGATCACTCAGCCTATAAAGAGAAGACTTACCTGGATCTAAAATATATTTCATTTATGAATCATTTCCTGTGAAACATCCCAAAGTGATTCAACAATTTTAACAGTAAAAATGTATCTAAAAGCAATTTCAAGCCTAATACAGAGACTGGGAAAAGAATCTCCACTTGAAAGTGTTGTTGGAAAAAGAAGTTCTTTAATAGGTGCCGGAAATATAATAGAGGTACCAGCTCTTTGATATGTAACAGGAGAGAGTTTCAAAAAGCAGGTATTTCCATACCAGAGGTCTGATTCCTACATTTGTGTGGGCTCTCTTGCAGAGTACAGTGATCATTTGAGTATATAAGTAGTTAAGTGATCTTCTAGGTCAGGGGTTCCCAACAAAATTTTCTCGAGGACCCCTCATCGAGCCACTATTGTGACAAGGACCCCCATTAATTCCTAATCCTAAAATTAAAAAGTGAGAGCCAAATTTAGAGTCTTTTTTATACGTTTTTTACAGTTACAACAGAGTACTCCATCAGTATACAGTTAGTTTTAATTTTCAGTTCTTAATGAGATGAGTTAAATCTGTCCTTTGAGTTCATTATTTCTGAAATATTAGGTTCCAAACTTGAAACCTTCACTCTGAAATCTGACTGCAAATCTCTACCTGCCTACTAGTCAGCAGAAAATAACTTTTGGCTCCATTAGCACCTTTTTATTAAACAATTTTGGCTGAGTGAAACATATCCAGCGCCGTGGTGCGAAGATCCCTCCGGCGCCCCCCCCCAAAATTCCCAAGAATTGACAACCTTTTTTAGGCAGGGGACCCCCAAAGTTGTTGACCATTTTTAGGAAAGGTTCCCCAGAAAAGAAGCCGACAAGAAGCAGCGGGTGGAAATTAGCAAATGCTAAGGAAAGAAGGGGTGAAAGAGATAGGGAGGGAGGGAGGGAGGAAGGAAGGAAGGAGTCAGAGAAAGAAAGAGAGGGAGGGAGGGAGAGCCGTGCACAGCACCCAAGCGGCTCTTGCTTTTCTTGCTGGTACAGCGAGCTGGGAGAAGGGACGGACTGACAGGAGCTCCCGTCCAGCACCACCCCTCCCAGCTCGCAGCAAAGCAAGCGGAGCAGGCTTGGTAACTGGCAGCTGGGGGGGGGATGGGGCATCCCAAAAGTGCTCCTCCTGCCTTCCGTGCCTGCGTTCCAACGGAAGGCAGGCAGGGAAGGCAGGCGGCTCAGCCCGGGAGAGGCTGTTGCTTTTGCAAGCAGAGCTACAGCCTCTTCGGGGCTAGAGCGCCTGCGTTCCGTGGGCTCCTCTAAAGCAATTACTTCGCTTGCTTTAAGGAGAGCCAACAGAAGGCAGGCAGGCGGCTCAGCTCAGGAGAGGCTGTTGCTTTTGCAAGCAAGGTGACAGCCTCTTCGGGGCTAGAGCGCCTGCATTCCATGGGCTTCTCCCACCCAGTCACCCCTCTGTGCAAAGGGGGCTCATTTGTAAGGCGCCCGCACTGCTCCCTCACTGACAGAGGGGGTAAGACCACCACCCCAAAAAACAGTGGCCCCCTCTCTCTCTGGGGTGGGTGGGCGGTGGAATGGGGTGGGGGAGGGGAAGGCGCAGCTGCCGAGGTGAAGAGGTGACCTCGCACCCGCTTCAAAGCCTCCCACCGGGTCCTGAATTGAGGGAGCAGGGGCGCCCAGCAGCGAGTCCGCCGCCCTCCACCGACTCGGGAGTCTCATTGGGTCTCCTCGGAGGAGGCGGAGCCACGCCAAAAACTCCACAGAACAGTGCTGCTGGCCACAGGCAGGGAGAGGGCGGGAAGGAGGCAAGCGAGCTCTGGGGCTTTCGGCGTGGCGCCTCCTCCTCTGAGGAGACCCAAGGAGACTCCCGAGTCGGCGGAGCGGATTGCTAGGGGCGCCACGCCGCGGCAGCAGTGCGTGGTGCTCCCGCTGCGCGCGCGCCGCTCGGTATGCGCATCTTGGGGAGGTGATCTTGCGGACCCCTCTGGCATAGCTCGCGGACCCCTGGGGGTCCGCGGACCACTTGTTGGGAACCACTGTTCTAGGTAGTGTGGTGTAATTATTAGAGTGCCTGACTAGGATCTGGGAAACCAGGGTTCAAATCTCCACTTGGCCATGAATCTCATTGGGTGGCATTGAGCCACTAACTCAACTCTCAGGTTGTTGTGAGGATAAAATGGGGAGGAAGAGAACTATGTATGGCACCTTAAGCTCCTTGGGCTATAAATGTGATACATAATTAAATAACTAGATATCTAGACTGGGTCTCAAACTGTATAGGCCTTTGTACACCAGTACCAACACAGGTGGGTTAAACCACAGAGGGCCTAGGGCTCGCTGATCAGAAGGTCGGCGGTTTGAATCCCTGTGACGGGGTGAACTCCCGTTGCTCGGTCTCAGCTCCTGCCAACCTAGTAGTTCGAAAGCACATCAAAGTGCAAGTAGATAAATAGGTAGGTCTACCGCTACAGCGGGAAGGTAAACTGCGTTTCTGTGTGCTGCTCTGGTTCGCCAGAAGTGGCTTTTTCATGCTGGCCACATGACCCGGAAGCTGTACGCCGGCTCCCTCGGCCAATAACGCGAGATGAGTGCCGCAACCCCAGAGTCGGTCATGACTGGACCTAATGGTCAGGGGTCCCTTTACCTTTACCAACACCATATACTTAAGCCTGGTAGCTAATTGGTTGCCAGTGCAATTCTTTTAGTGGTGGCGTAACTTGGTGGCAGTATTCTGCCCCAGTGAGCAGTCAAGCTGCTGCATTTTGCACTAGCTGCAGCTTCCAGGCCAACCTCAGGGGCAGCCCCACATAGAGTGCATTGCAACAATCCAATCTGGAGGTTGCCAATGCACGGTGTTGCAGTCAAAAAATGGCCATAACTGGTTTTTTAAAAAATTAAAATCAGCCAGAGCTCATAAAAGGCACTCAGGTCACCTGGGCATGTCACTTTACAGAGATGGATTGAACCTACTCCTTCAAGGGCAATTGACAATAATTGACCCCAAGACTTTGAACATACTCCTTCCGGGGTGATTGACAATAATTGACAATAATTGATAAAATCTCAAGGTGAAGTCTTAAGGTAGGTAGGTCTGTATGTGTGTGAATGAGGGGGGGGGAGAGAAACAACTTGAAGAAGAGTTGGTGTGTTCATATTCACAGCACAACAAGACATGGGCAAGATATAATTGGAATGTGTGCATAAGTAGTGACACAGTGTTGTTATTTAATGCCATTGATATCATGCACACTATCCAATAGATTTCTGTGATTTTTGTTCCATCCTTTTCTAGACAGCATTCCACATTCCAGTAACCCTGCTAGTTCAAGAGAAAATCTTATTTTCCCAGGAACAATATATTTAGTTTGAACTGTGGGAAAATGCAATATCCTTGACACAGAGCCATTATCTGATGAAACAAGATAAAGACACTATGCTGGGTGCAGATAGTCAAGATATAGGTCAGAGAAAATGTTTGGGGAAAGGTGGTCAGTTCATTGTTTTAGTGCAACAGTGTTCTGACTGTTGGTAGCATAGAATTAGATTAACAACAACAACATGTTAAAACAACAAAGTATCTAAATATACATATTGTACTAAGGAGATTATATTATTTTTTGTTGAGTGAGAAGTCTTAATGTTACATTTTTGTGAAAACTCAATATGTGAAATTGCTTTTGTGTCTAGATGGAAAACCAGGAATTCTAACAAAAATCTGAACGTGCATGTTATTGGTTAAGCTGATCGTGGTGTGTGTGTAATTAATATTAAGTATATTCAGCAATCTTCATGCTACTGAGGAAGAGCGGAGGACAAGTACAAGTAGATTCAGAGCTGATGAAGCGGCTGGGCCAAAGCCGAAAGGTCGCTCAGTTGCAGATATGCTTGGAAGCGAAAGGAAAGTCCAATGCTGTAAAGAAAAATATTCCATAGGAACCTGGAATGTAAGAACCATGAACCTTGGTAAGCTGGATATGGTCAAAAATGAGATGGCAAGAATAAATATTGACATCCTGGGCATCAGTGAACTAAAATGGATGTGAATGGGCAAATTCAGTTCAGATGACCATCATATCTACTACTGTGGGCAAGAATCCCGTAAAAGAAATGGAGTGACCCTCATAGTCAACAAAAGAGTGGCAAAAGCTGTACTGGGATGCAGTCTCAAAAATGATAGAATGATCTCGATACGAATCCAAGGCAGACCTTTTAACATCACAGTAATCCAAGTTTATGCACCAACTACCGGTGCTGAAGAAAGTGAAATTGACCAGTTCTATGAAGACTTACAACACCTTCTAGAAATGACACCAAAGAAGGATGTTCTTCTCATTACAGGGGATTGGAATGCTAAAGTAGGGAATCAAGAGATAAAAGGAACAACTGGCAAGTTTGGCCTTGGAGTTGAAAACAAAGCAGGGCAAAGGCTAATAGAGTTCTGGCAAGAGAACAAGCTGGTCATCACAAACACTCATTTCCAACAACACAAGAGATGACTACACATGGACATCACCAGATGGTCAGCATCAAAATCAGATTGATTATATTCTCTGCAGCCAAAGATGGAGAAGCTCTATACAGTCAGCAAAAAACAAGACCTGGAGCAGACTGTGGCTCAGATCATCAGCTTCTTATAGCAAAATTCCAGCTTAAACTGAAGAAAGTAGGAGAAACCACTGGGGCAATAAGACACAATCTAAATCAATTCCCTTAGGAATATATAGTGGAAGTGAGGAACAGGTTTAAGGATTTAGATTTGGTGGACAGAGTGCCTGAAGAACTATGGATGGAGGCTTTATACAGCATTATACAGGAGGCAACAACGTAAACCATCCCAATGAAAAGAAAATGCAAGAAAGCAAAGTGGCTGTCCAATAGGCCTTACAAATAGCGGGAGAGAGAAGGCAAGCAAAATGTGAGGGAGATAGTGAAAGATACAGCAAATTGAATGCAGATTTCCAAAAAAATAGCAAGGAGAGACAAGAGGGCCTTCTTAAACTAGCAAAGCAAAGAAATAGAAGAAAACAACAGAATGGGAAAAACCAGAGATCTGTTCAAGAAAATTGGAGATATAAAAGGAACATTTTGTACAAAGATTACCATACTAAAGGACAAAAGTGGAAAGGACCTAACAGAAGCAGAAGAAATCAAGAAGAGGTGGGAAGAATACACAGAGGAATTATACCAGAAAGATATGGAGGTCTCATACACCCCAGGTAGTGTGGTTGCTGACCTTGAGCCAGACATCTTGGAGAGTGAAGTCAAATGGGCCTTAGAAAGTACTGCTAATAACAAGGCCAGTGGAAGTAATGACATTCCAGCTGAACTATTAAAAATTTTAAAAGATGATGCTGTTAAGGTGCTACACTCAATATGCCAGCAAGTTTGGAAAACTCAGCAGTGGCCAGAGGATTGGAGAAGATCAGTCTACATCCCAATCCCAAAGAAGGGCAGTGCCAAAGAATGCTCCAACTACCGCACAATTGCACTCATTTCACACGCTAGCAAGGTTATGCTTAAAATTCTACAAGGCAGGCTTAAGCAGTATTTGGACTGGGAACTCCCAGAAGTGCAAGCTGGATTTTGAAGGGGCAGAGGAACCAGAGACCAAATAGCAAACATGTGCTGGATTATGGAGAAAGCTAGAGAGTTCCAGAAGAACATCTACTTCTGCTTCATTGACTACGCAAAAGCCTTTGATTGTGTCGACGAAAGCAAACTTTGGCAAGTTTTTAAAGAAATGGGAGTGCCTGATCACCTCATCTGTCTCCTGAGAAATCTCTATGTGGGACAAGAAGCTACAGTTAGAACTGGATATGGAACAACTGATTGGTTCAAAATTGGAAAAGAAGTACGACAAGGCTGTATATTGTCTCCCTGCTTATTTAACTTATATGCAGAATTCATCATGCGAAAGGCTGGACTGGATGAATCCCAAGCCGGAATTAAGGTGGCCGGAAGAAATATCAACAAACTCAGGTATGCAGATGACACAACCTTGATGGCAGAAAGTGAGGAGGAATTAAAGAACCTTTTAATGAGGGTGAAAGAGGAGAGCGCAAAATATGTTCTGAAGCTCTACATAAAAAAACTAAGATCATGGCCACTGGTCCCATCACCACCTGGCAAATAGAAGGGGAAGAAATGGAGGCAGTGAGAGATTTTACTTTCTTGGGTTCCATGCTCACTGCAGATGGTGAGAGCACTCACGAAATTAAAAGATGCCTGCTTCTTGGGAGAAAAGCAATGACAAACCTAGATAGCATCTTAAAAAGCAGAGACATCACCTTGCTGACAAAGGTCCGTATAGTTAAAGCTATGGTTTTCCCAGTAGTGATGTATGGAAGTGAGAGCTGGACCATAAAGAAGGCTGATCGCCTAAGAATTGATGCTTTTGAATTATGGTGCTGGAGGAGACTCTTGAGAGTCCCATGGACTGCAAGAAGATCAAACCTATCCACTCTGAAGGAAATCAGCTCTGAATGCTCACTGGAAGGACAGATCCTGAAGCTGAGGCTCCAATACTTTGGCCACCTCATGAGAAGAGAAGACTCCCTGGAAAAGTCCCTGGTGTTGGGAAAGATTGAGGGCACAAGGAGAAGGGGACGATAGAGGACAAGATGGTTGGACAGTGTTCTCGAGGCTACCAACATGAGTCTGACCAAACTGTGGGAGGCAGTGGAAGACAGGAGCGCCTGGCATGCTCTGGTCCATGGGGTCACAAAGAGTCGGACACAACTAAATGACTAAACAACAACAACAATCTTCAGCAAAACACTGCTAACACTGTGTGTATTGTATGTCAGTAAGCATCCTATATTGGGGGAAAGAAGAGCATCAGTGATGGAGTTCCAATTTTACAGAGTGTAGGAGGGCAAGTGCCTGCCTCAGTAGCTTATAACTTGCAATTCAGTAGACCTGGAAGGGGCGGGAAGTGTATGCAGGGGTAAACATAGAAGCTGTATGCAAGTCGAGTTAACTGTAAGTAATGGGAACAAGGTGGTCATGCCAAAGGCCTTGTAGAAATTATCCGTGAAGCTGTTAGCTGCCTAGGACAGAGGTGCTTCTCTTTGTGGCATCCCATCAGTAATGCTAATGAAGCCAGCGAGACCACAATATTTCTGCCTCTCTGATATTAGAGCGTATTAGCCAGTGTCCTCGAGAGAAGAGACAAGCAGAGAGGGAAGATGAGAGAGGCGAGATCCAGAAGCACATGGCAAGTATAAATATATTATATAGGGAAAGCCACCAGGAGAGAGAATTGATGGCACCATGGCTTCTTCTCAGGCTGACTTTCTAGTTTGAAGATAGGATGCTGCTAGCTATGTTATAATTTGTGGTTTTTGTGTGTGTGTGTTTTTTGTCATTGATAAAACTCCTGCTGCCAATTCCAGGACATAGTCTTTTTTCAGAAATCTGTCTTTGCTAGAAGTATTTTCATACATTTCAGATTCAGTCTAACAGCTGAGTGGAATAATATATTTTCATTCAGATTGGCATTTACTTCATAATACAGAATGGCATCAGTTCACTTGCATGGATAGCAGATGGTAGCATCCTTGCATGAATTTGTATTTTGGACTGTCTTCTGAATTAAGATAAAAGGAGCCCAAACAATTTTTAGTGTTCTTCTACATAAACTTTGTTGAATTAGTAAATGTTGCTCTGTTGGGGATGTATCCGATTGTGTCTTTCCGTTGACAAAAGGCTCTTTGATCCAGTGGAGATTTATGTGAGTGAAAAGGGGGATGGAGTCTTTTTCACAAATCCTCCCTTTTTCCTGCAGTCTTCCCCACACTACTTCCCAAAGTGTTCTCAATCCTCTGGAGCAGATTTGTTTGGGGCAGGACAGAGATACAAAGGAAAGGGGGAATTAGCAACAAGGAAAGGGGGGATTTTAGTATTTCAGGTCTAAATATGGGATTACAGGTTTGCAGAATTCCAGTTTCTGGCTGGCAAGTCAATCTTGAATGTTGGCACTTGCTGCATTTTGTTTCATTGTGTAATCAGACATGGAAATCAGTCCTGGGTCTACAAAAGTGTATCTGGTAAATTGAGATCTGTAGCAGTGCATATGTAGGCTGTGCTTTAATGTAAAAGAACATTCACTGGTTTCAATGTACATACAAGTTGGTGAACAGAGAAAGCATTAGTATTCTTACAGATGGCCAAATAATTTACTTTCCAGCCTTCCTTAACCGGGTAGCTGTGCTGGCTGGGTCTGATGGGAGTTGTAGTTCCAAACACCCATATGGCATGGGTTGGAGTGCTGAGAGGCTGGTCTGGACTGTAGTTGTATTTGACATTCTTGGTACAGTATTTGTTTGGAATGTATTTTTTTAGGCTTGAAGTATGCTAGGTTCCAGTTGAGGTGTTTGTGTGGAGGGGGGGGGGGTCACTGCAGAGCATAAAGGTAGCCTCAAAATGTCTTCCTAGTGAATACTGTTGTACTGCAGGAATGCATTAAAAAATAACTATTGTTGTGTATCAAATGCAAATTCTGATACTCAAATCCAGCAGTGACTAATATGCTTAGACAACTCACACACTGCTCTAGAAGAGTTCAGTGGATCCAGCGTGGAACAGACCAAATCATGGAAATAAACATGGGATTCGTGGTACCTCTATAATTCCCTCTCCATACCTTCAAGAGAATAGGTTCTTTAAGGATTACATGTTTTTATTTATCCAGCAATTCTAATCCTTTATTTAATCCCTTTAATTTGTGTTTCCCCCAATAGCTTATTTTCTCTTGTATAGTCTTTATAAAGCGATATTCTAACATGAGCTGGTGTTCTTAAATATCTTCAGGATGTTCTCAAAGTGTACTCATCTTACTATTTTTAATAGAGACTATCTATTTAATCATCTGGCCTAATATCCAGATGATTCACTACTATGATTGCACATAGTTATAATCCCTTAGGCCTAAGGCTGCTTTCTGCATCTACATACTAGACTTGGGAACTGCTAAAATATTAACAAATGGCAGAGAACCTCCATACCCAGAGAACCCAGTAGAGGTTTTAGATAGCTTGATACTATGTAAATTCATTTTTTAGTAATCAAGTAATAAAGTTTATTGTGCTTCTTTAAAAATGTTTACATCATTCATAGCTTTGTATAATTGGTATATCTCTTCCTTTGTCAATATGCTTAATTGTGTTGGACTTTAGCTTGATTATATAAATTTAGTTTTAACATAGGTCACTTTGATCACTGTTCAAAGTCTAATGACCATACTCAAAGGACTGTCTCCTTCCGTATATCCCTGTCTGCTCAGTGAGATCAACTGGTGAGATACATCCAAAGTGTCATTGGCAAGAACATGTAAAAGTGCCTTCTCTGTTCTTGTGGAACTCTTTGCGTTGGAAGTTCTAGCTTACCATCATCACTATTATGCTATTCCAGTGCTGTGTGAAGATGTTTTTGTTTCAGCAGACTTTCAACCTGGCTGGAGTCTTAATTTTCCTGGACTTCTCACTCTTGGTGCTTTTATCTACTAGAACTTTGTTTGTGTTTTGTTGTTAAGTTTTAAATGATTTTTTAAAAAAAGAATGTTAATTGCCTCGGGTGTTTCATTTATTAATATTTCTGTAGAGAAGTGAATATGACACATAAATAAATGAGTGTAATCTATGAGAAAGAATATTGGTCTTGGATTTAGAAGTCCTAGTCTAAAGTCTTAGATTTAGATTAATTGGTGTTTGGCAAGTCGCTATCACTTAACCTTCCATTCCTCATCTGTAAAATGAGAACCCTAAGAACTTAACATTACAAATGCAATAATGATTGTAAACTACTTTGGATACTGAAAGTGCTATACAAATAATATAAGCATGGCTGATCTTTTTCAGGAGCATCCATTGCTTGGACAGCCTTTCTTTGTTCTTCATCCTTGCCGGACAAATGAATTTATGTCTGCGGTGTTATCCAGTTCGTATAAACAAAGCAGGCAAGTAGTATCAGTGTGAGGTTTATTAGGTTCTCATATTCACCCTAAATAACCAAGTAAAAGTGCACTGTTGTACCCAGACAAACTAAATTTGTTCTTTATCTTATACTGTAATAAACCTGGGGGTGTTGCTAATCTTAGAATGCTTAGAATATGCTAATATTTTGCAGTGCAGTACCCACTGAACCCAACCTTGCAAGTCTTCAGAAGATCGTGTAAAATGATCTCATTTAAACAGGCTTTATGCTAGACCTATCTTCAGAGCTAGTAGATTTGCTTTGGGAGTATGTTTTTTAGATCTGTTGATATGTTTCATTGACAGTTCATTGTGTTGTTTTTTGTTTCATTTCTTTGGTTGTAGCTTTTATTATGTATAGATATGCTTTGTTTATAAAGAAAATCATTGTTTCTGGATTTTTACAACCTTAAAGTTGGCAGTTTTAGATTATTGTTGCACAATACTTGGAACGTCAGAACTTCCATTTAGGACATTTTGGGATTTCCCCCTCCTCCATAGTAATGATGTGTGCAATGTTGTATCAATTTTATAAAAATTGGTAGCCATTTAAAATGATATCCAAGCTTTTAAAGACAGCTAGAGTGTAAATTTTTTTTTTGCTTTGTAGGAATACAAACTATATTATTTCATGGCTGAGTATTGTAGGCCCAATGGTGGGTCTCAATCTACCTCTGAGTTATGCAAAAGCCAGTTCTGAGCAGACTACAAGTGCTGACTAAAGAGGTAAAAAAATATTACTTAAAATTGCATATTTAAAAGCCATGTTACTCTTTTCCAATTAGTTAAATACTCTTCTGGATCTGCTTATCAACGCTTAAAATATAACACTGGTTTTGTTTGTTAATATCTTCATCATCACCTTAAACCTTAAACTTGTGCATCCTTTTTATTTCTGACGTTAGCAATTGCAGATTATTATAGTACAAGTGCTTCACATCTACCAGCTAAGATGTCTGTGACGGTGGTTGGCATTCTGGCTTAGGATACATCATCTTTTTTTCTATGCATATTTTATTGCCATTTTTTTTAAAAAAAATTATTTCCCCCCTGTAACTTTTGTTGTACACCACTCTGATACTTTGTAGAAGAATGAACACACACACACACACATGTAAAACATATGGGGAACATGTGGTTATCCAGAAATTTAGCAGCTATCATATCTGGTCATTTGCCATGTTGTCTGGGGCTAATGGGGGTTAGAACCCAATGCTACTTTTCATGTAAAAATGGTGCCCAGAGTGTCATTTGCTTCTCATTTGGTTGTATGACTCGTACAATTGGTTTTGTAGACATTCCTTAACTGTAAAACACATTAAATATATATTGAAGGGCCTTCTCTTTAGTTGTGCTGCTTCTGTGGAATCCCATCCCCCTGTAACAGGGGTCAGCAAACTTTTTCAGCAGTGGGCCGGTCCACTGTTCCTCAGACCTTGTGGGGGGCCAGACTATATTTTGGGGAAAAAATATGAATGGATTCCTACGCACCAAAAATAACCAAGAGATGCATTTTAAATAGAAGGATACATTCTACTCATGTAAAAACACACCGATTCCTGTACCATCCGCAGGCCGGATTGAGAAGGCGATTGAGCTGTATTCGGCCCCCGGCCTTAGTTTGCCTACCCATGCAACAACAACCAGCATTTGGGTGCCAGGCAAAGACATATCTGTTTTCTTGTATGTTTATGGGTTGTTAGCTACCACTACAATCATAGAGATGTTGGCAACTCCATGGGTATTTTTATGATTTTTCTATTGTGCTCTTTTCAATTGCTCTTAATTGTCCAGGATTGATGTTGTTTTAATTATGTTGTAACCTACCCAGAGATGATGTGATGAGGGGTGGGCTAAAAAAACAAAAAACCTTCATCTATCTAGATCTATTGCTTCTATACTTTTATTCAGAATACTTTACATCAGTGTCCTGATCCCCCTTTTTTAATATTTGAAGGGTCCGTCCCCCAAAGTTGGCGGGTATTGCCATTCAAATGGTGTGTGCTGTGCCATGTCATTGATTATGCGGGGTGGGGCTTATCTGTCTCCCCCAATATTTTTCCAAGTTGGCACCCCTGCTACTTTTACCCGAGCACTTTTTCTCTGCAGTGAAGCAATATATTGAAACACTGCCAATAACCTTTTTAGTAGCTGAACGAGAGGTCACAAAAAAAACCCACAGAAGCGACTTAATTGAAGCAAGTCTAGTGCATGCTGATATATCCATCCTATTCCAATTCCCAACTTTTGATTTTGCTTTTCATTATTTCTGTTTCAGATTCTGAACAGGAGCATGGGTAGTGGCGAAGCATAAAGATGTCCCACCAGTCCTGTAGCTCAGCTCAGACAGGAAACTTAGGATAACATCAACACCACCCCAAAAAGCCTAAGCAGAGGTTCATGTTAATGGTTCATTAACATTCATGTGTTAATTATAATCAAGTCTTAGGAAGCAATTCTAATTGCAACAAGTATGATACATGGTCTTTGCAGGAAAGAAATGCCTTTTCTCTTTCCCGAAACTTGATACAGTAACTGTTTGGGGTAACTTATTTCTGAAGTAATTCACAAAGTATATCCACAAAAAGACAACATCGGTCAAAGGAATTTAAAGTTTCTCCCTACATTAACTTCTGTTTTGGTTTCAGTTGCTTCTATGAAGAGGAATTATTTTGTAGGAAATGGTTCCCTTGCTGCTGTTTTGCCTTGGCTTAGACCCATTAGCAACAAGTTACAAATACACAGATTGCTTCACACATTACAGAATACACTTCCCTTGAAGAATCAGCATGAAACTGCTGCTGTACTCTGTGTGTTATGATCAGACATGGTGTTTATAGGCTTCATACAAATGAACACCTAGAACTGGCCATGAGTTCTCACGTAGTCTGTACACAGTAATACATGTAGCAATGCACACATTTGACTTGGGACCAAACTGGGTATGATGTGGCCATCACATTTGTTGTTCATGTGTCTTCCCTGATAGTGCAAAAACTGAGGAAGGGGTGTGTGATTTTTGTCATCAGAGGTGCTGTGCAGTATGAGCACTTCCTTTTTATTACCTTTTCAGGGTCTGTCACCTAAACACTTTAACCCTCAGATTTGTTCCAATACCAGAAGTGAGCCAGGCTGTTGGGACAGGGAGGTGGATTGGCATGAGGACAGTTTCACCTTTGTACCTCTCTGATACTACAATTAAACTTCACCACCAGCCTGTCATTATATGTGAAACAGGAAACATGGCTGCTAGTTTCCCACCTGGTTTGTTTCATGTTATGCTTCGCCAGCATGGTGTAGTGGTTAAGAGTGGTGGACTCGTAATCTGGTGAACCGGGTTCACTTCCCCGCTCCTCCACCTGCAGCTGCTGGATGACCTTGGGCTAGTCACACTTCTCTGAAGTCTCTCAGCCTCACTCACCTCACAGAGTGTTTGTTGTGGGGGAGGAAGGGAAAGGAGATTGTTAGCTGCTTTGAAACTCCTTAAGGGGAGTGAAAGGCGGGATATCAAGTCCAAACACTCCTCCTCCTCCAGTGAAGCATAGGAAAAATGTAATGTTAAATGTTGACCCTAAATTAAGCTGTCTTGGCTTTAAATGGCCCTCAATGTTTTGTGTCACTTTCCCTCTGCCTTCTCTTTGTGCTGCTTTTCTCCTCAGCATAGGCTTCGTAAAAGGGACAGCTACGGCACATTGAAAACCTGTTTAGCAAGTCCTTGTCGCTTCAATTAGGACTCTGCTAAATGCCCAGTAATAGTCTTCATGTTACATATGTTTATCTGGCTTATCCATTCAAGAGGTTAATTAACAATTAATATAGGAAATCAATTAGCAAAAAAGTCCAGATATTAATTTCACTTCCATTTAAATCAGCCACTGCTCTATTAATGTCAGTTACGTTGCTGAGATGCATCATAGCACAGATATACCTCTTAGTTTCCCTCCCACTGTCCTGGACATACACACAATCTGTATTTGTTACTGCATTGAGTGGATGTAGTTTAATACGATAAGGAATATAAAGATGACTAAAAATTCCAGGGTTGCATTGATGAAGTTAAAGTCTCCAAAGTTCACTAACTGGTAATATATGGCACCAGCTTTCTTCATAATATTAAAAAAATGGTTTAGCTTCCACTCAAGGCAGTTTAGTGGGTTTTATGTTAACTTGGGCTTGTACTAATCTTTGGTTCATGAATAAAGACCACACCATACTTTACCTAGGTAAGTCCCCACTATTATTAAGTGGATTCCACATATAACCACCACAGTGAGAAGTGTTACTCTGGCCCAGTTTGCATGTGACTTTAAACCATAAACTTCAATTTATTGTTAATGCACAGGAAGTTTATGTGTGCTGTTCAAACGTTTGTGCTTCACTCCTCCCCTGCTCCTGATGCACCAAGCAGGAAACAAGCCACAGTCTGGCATGTGTACCAGAGGCGTAGCGTGGGGGGTGCTGTGAGGGCCATGGCCCCAAGCGCAATTTTGAGAGGGGGCACAAACACCCCTCTCCTACCCTGAACTGTGGTGCAAGGGAGGGTGCCCTCCATGCCTTTCCCCCTCAGGGGTGTGCCCACCCCAGACTGCACTGGCCGATGTGAACCCAGGCTTCTGGTCTGTTTTAACCAAACAAACCACTAGTAGAAGCTAGGGTTTGTTCTTGGCTACCTGCTAGTGGTGTGTTTGGGGGGGGGGGCAACTGTTCCGTGCAAGAATATTAGGAGCTGTGTTTCCCAACGTGGCTCCCTCCAGATGTTATGAACTCAAGTGACCCTTGGACATTTTGACTCGGCCCGATGGGAGTTGGAGTCCTAGACATCTAGAGTGCACCAAGTTGGGGAGGGCTATATAATAGGATAGGAACAGATGACTTAAACCAGTTCAGATAAATGGTTGATGAAGCTAGGGATATTGCATCTGAACTTTGCCTTAGTCCATGTAGCCCAGCATTGTGTACTCTTAGTGGTAGTGACTCTCCATGGTATCAGAAAAAGAGAGGTCTTTTCACAGCGCCTGTTAAAACAACTTTTTTTTAAATGGAGAAGCTGGAACCTTCTGCATGCAAAGTATATGTTCCAGCATTAACTTTTGATGTCTGAACGAAAGAGAACAGGATTGCAAGCTACACAATGAAGTGTTTTGTACAGTTCCCTCCTCTCACATCTAAAAGCAAAATAAATTACACAAAGCAAACAAATAAACGATTTGTATTATTTGTGTGAGTAACAGCGTTTGGTTTCATGCAAATTTTGGATTCGTTTTTTGTTTTTGTCTAGAGTATGCACAGCCTTTTATTTTGCCAATATTTTTCACTTTTAAAGGAGTGCTATTTCTCAAGAAAATGATACAGTTTTATATGTTCCATTTATGAGGGCAAGATGTTTGGCACAGTTCCATTACCCTTCTCCTGGTTCAATAGAGTTCAGACAGTCACCTGGGATTTTCCTTAAGTATGAGGAATTTACCCAGTGGCTTAATGCCAGTGTTTTCAGATTAAGAAGTTCTAGTTTGGTTATAGCCATCAGTGAAAATGTAGAACTGCTGTTTACATATTTTAGGAGATCCAAACTATTTAATTCTTTTTCTATTCTGATGCAAAAAGATCTAACAATAAGTCAGCTGTTCAATGGTGTATCTTCATCACTGGCAACAACCAACAAAACCCATTTTCTGAAAACTATAACTTTATACTAGTGATTCAAGCCATTTGAGTGCCTTTTTATTCATGTTAGGTCATAATTCAACTAGTCATTCATAGCTGCGAAGCAGGAATTGAGACCAAGAAAACATTTCTTCTATGGCTTCTTCATTTTCCTCCCTCCCAGAGAAGTTTCTCTAGCAAAGCTAATTTGTATCTCTTTTCAAGATTTTATTTTTTAACAAAACTAAAAAAGAAGAAGAAGAGGAGGAGGAATGTCACGGACTGGAAGGAAACATAAGGATGCTATTCCATGCTGTGCAAACATTTCCCCCTGTTTCGTTCATTACTGCAGACACCCAGGTTGCCTTGCTGAAAGCATGGCATTTTGCCTTTTGAAACCACATTGCCTTTTGCAGTGCATATGGCAAATGGGTAGCTGCACAGAGGGCTGCTTAAATGCTTTCTCCCCAACATAACTCCAGAGGTTCTCTTAACTGACAGTGTTCCCTTCCTGCTCTTGTTTTGAGAAGCAAACTTTAATGTTCAAATTGTCATCTGCCTCTGCAGCTGATAGACCTGTTTTCAGTGGCCGCTCAGTATTGACAAGCATCCTAGCTTAACTTCTAGCAACAGAAAATGATAAGATAAACAAGAAGCATTTTGAAACAGAGAAAGTAGGGACCTTACCAGACAAGGCTTTTCCAGATGAGAAATATGCAATGCTCCAGCTATAATACATACACCTCTGTGGAATACATCTCCCCCCACATTGTGCAGTGGAAAGATTAAACCATTCTGAATATTTTAAAGTACATAAACCCAGCTATTAATCAGCAACAGACCTGTGACTGGTATTGGATGGGGCACAGTACAAAGTAAAATATGTGGATATTGTAATCTGGAAGTACCTAAGGGTATAGGCATCCTATTTAAAAATTGTGGTTGCAGTGAGCTAGGGATATTGCTTATTTTTAAAACAACAGCAACACATGCAATTTTATGAATATATAAATATCCACAAAACACATCTAAAGGGTTATTTACATCAGTAAAAATGACTTATTAACCATCCTTTTAAACTAACAGCTTAAATACTTCAGAAACAACCCAGTATTTGCAGGAAAAAGCATTTACAAGTTCTTTTCTTTGTGTACTTTTAATTGGTTTATTGCCAAATTCACTAGTACTGTACTTCAGAACTTGTATAGTTAGACCTGGTAGGTTACTGTGTTATTCCTACTTGGCAGTAACAATGGAACAATGTAACCTGTAAATGATGGTTTTCCAACTCTCAATTTTCTCAGAAGAGCAGAAAACGATAATATAAATTCTGATGTGTGTATATATTTGTACCTCACACTATCTTGCAAACTGAAGAAAAGAAGCATTCCAAAAAGTTAAGATACCAAGTATATACAATATAGTCAGTAAAATACTAGCAGCTTCAGCTCCAGTGACCAAATGCTAGTCCAGACAGAAAGGTTGCTTAGGCTGCGTAAAAACCAAGGATTTAAAGCACAGCCCCCCCCCCCAGAATCATGGGGTGTGTAGTTCACCCCCACAGAGCTATGATTCCCAATAGCCTTAACAAATTACAGTTCTCAATATTATTTGTGTAGGGTGTGTGTCTTAAAAGTATGGTGATTATTGCAGCCATCGTTCCTAGAAAATACTCCTCCTCAACTTTTGGCAGACCTCCAGAGCCAAAGATTTCATCATTGTGGTGTAGCCACCAATAATATTTCAACATTTTCTTGACAGCACACTCCTCATGAGTAATTTATTCAAGATTTTTCATTATAACCTAACAGTAAACACTGAAAGAAAATGAGGGAAAAAGGCGCTAAAGTAAGAAAATAGCAAAGTTTTGAAAAGCACGTGTTACACATTTTGGTGGTAAAAAACAGGAAGAAAAGAAGCTATTCTAATCATTAAATAATGTCATTTGTCTTGGGCTTCTGCGGAGGTTATTGAAAATTCAGTGCTCTGTTTTCAAACACAAAAGCAGGAAGCTGAGGAACAATATAGAAGAAGATGAAGAGGAAAGCAAGATGTTAAAATAAAATGGAAATGCAATGAAAAGGGAAAGGAGGTGAGCTGAAGTAAGTTGTTATATATGAACTGGGCCAGGCATCAAGCATACCAGGTTGTAGCAGGTGCAGCTTTGGGGAAATATGGCTGTAATCAAGGTGCTAGTACTAAATGGGATAAGAGGCAAAGGAAAACATGCCCTAATTTTTAATAACCTGCAGTGCTCCAAAATGCAATAGTTGTTTTTACATATGTAACAGTACTAATAAGAGGGTACATTTGGGATAGTTCCAGATGACAAGAAGTGAGGAAAGTTGCACTTCCAGGGAGAAATATTCAAAGCGTGAGAGTTTGTTGCACTACAATTGCACTATTTGAAGGTTTCAAAGGCATATCGCTTATATGTGCGCTTTCAGGAACTGAGGTTGCAGCTGTATAAATTAGAACTCTTCCATTTGGAACATTTTTTAGCATTTTGATTGTTTTATTTGTACCTTTATAATTGTATCTTCTGTTGTTGTAACCCACCCTGGGTCCTTATGGTATAGAATGCATAAGAAAGTCACAACTAATCACAACATAATCACAACTAATCATTCACTGCACTGGAATCATCAATAAAACTTTGAAGCAGGTGCTGGAGGAGACTCTTGAGAATCCCATGTACTGCAAGAAGATCAAACTTATCCATTCTGAAGGAAATCAGCCCTGAGTGCTCACTGGAAGGACAGATCCTGAAGCTGAGGCTCCAATACTTTGGCCACCTCATGAGAAGAGAAGACTCCCTGGAAAAGACCCTGATGTTGGGAAAGATGGAGGGCACAAGGAGAAGGGGACGACAGAGGACGAGATGGCTGGACAGTGTTCTCGAAGCCACCAACATGAGTCTGACCAAACTGCGGGAGGCAGTGGAAGACAGGAGTGCCTGGCGTGCTCTGGTCCATGGGGTCACGAAGAGTTGGACACGACTAAACGACTAAACAACAACAACAAGTGGGACTCTTCTTCTGCGAATGTAAACTGGCTGCTATGTGTTCTGTTCAGGCAAGGAGAAAGAACTGGCTGGCAGCAGAGTGTCTGTGAACAAGAGAGGGCAAGAATAAGAGAGATTCCCTGCTGTTGTTTTTAAAAAGAAAAGGCAGAGGTCTCCACTTGTTAAACTGAAACAGCTAACTCTATACTTCAAGCAAAACCTTCTTTTGCCCAACAGAGATCACCTAGAGTCTGCCAGTGAGAGCATTTGTGTATCTTTGCATTACTTCCTGCCAGCTGAGTCAAGTTCACACTTTTTACTGCGTGGAAAATAAATGTTGCCTCAAGGAAGCCAAAGTAGGGCCTTTGAAGCCAAAGTAAATGTTTAAAAATGATCCAGTTGCTTGACCTTAATATAAAAATGGTTTTACACCTAATAAATAGCTCCTCTGCTATTAATTTTTATGTAGCCCCCATCCCTACATGTAAGATTATAAAACAAAGGGATTTAAAAGGAGAGAACGAATGAAAATGACAACCTATTTATTTTATTTTTCTATCTTAACTCCTTCTAACACTCATCAACATTCCTGATTTGTAGACCAGGTGTATAAATATGAACAAGAGGTTGGAGCTGGAAGTCTGCCAGTCTAGTTTCTAACCTAGTATTGATTGAAACTCAATCAAAACAACACTGAGTTGAGCCTAAGAAGCTCGTGTGTCCTATTTTATAGAGGACAGTCCTCTATTTGAAAGGCAAGTCCAGTATGAATAAAATAAGCCATGAAAAAAGGGAGCAGGGGTCTTGAAATTGCCCAGCAGCAGCACCTGCATAGCAGACAGAATGCACACAGGTCCCTGGTCAGCCTGCCCCATTATGACAATATGTAGCATATTTCAATTGCAATTATAGTTAACATCTTCTAAATTTGCATCTATACACATAAATTGGTGTTTGCAAGTTGTATGCAAATTGCGATCTTCTTTTCAGCTACTCCTTGATGATGCATATCCTTTTCTTTTCATGGGGGACGGGGCAGGGCTGGTGTGTAGTTGGCTAGCCTAGATTAGCTACGTGATAACAGAAAGCTTCACTGGACTGTTAAATAAAAAGCCTTAAATGCATGTTACAAGGAAGCTCTGTCCAGTTTGAACTCTGTACATGACCCAAGCCTATGTAATTTGTTTGGTTCTTAGTGGTGAAAGTATAGCTGTGGTGGAGAGGGAAACCCTTGTGCCTTGAGCCAATAATAATCCCCTCCCAGGCACATGCCATTCATAAGCAAGAGTCTGCACCTTGCCCCAATTAAATCCTGAATCCAGTACCGCTTCTACATGCAAGCTAAACCCTTAATTCAGCCAATAATCTCCCATTAGTAATAAATGAGTATCAACCAGCAAGCACACACCTAATTAAATTAAGCACCCTTTCACACTTCTTGAGAAGCCCAAGCCTGTCCCTTTCTCAGCAAGAATGAGGGCACATTGCTAATAGACTGTGTTAATTAGGTCAAGAGTATTCCTTTTTCTGCATTTCCGAGAACTTCCATGTTCACCCCTTTCAGCAAAGGCAAGAACATCTTGCTAAAAATAGACCAGATGAGAAGAGATGTCACTATTGCTGGGCTTTCACCCTGTGGCATGACAGTTAATTAACTCAGGATATCCCAGGAACTCTCCACCTGTGCTTTTTGCTATGAACACTCAGGTATGAACCCAGACTCCTTGTGGAAAAACACCTCTAGTCGTGAAACACACTTTCCCTATACAGTAACCGCATGCACAGGGCATCACCACTTTGTTCAGGATTCTGCCTGGGAGGCTGTGCCACACCACTCGGGTTCAGTTTTATGGCATGCTTTGCTTCCCCCCACCCCTAGAACCCCCCAGGTCCACCAACAGGGCACAAGTGCAAACTAGTGCCTTGAAAAGGGAGGACAGACATATCATTAATGAAAAAAGTGCTCCCATTTCAACCTAGGGCTTTGTTTTCCATAGAAGAACTGAGCTCATGGTCCTTTCACATATAAACCCATCCCACCACTACCTTGCTTAATATTTGACTAGCTGGACTAAAAAAATTGTTCACTGTTTTCTACACTTTGCTTGGTCATAAGGCATTTGAGGATTTTTCAAAATAAGAGTGGCAGTTTGTCTCTTAACCATGCATATTAATGCAACTTACCTCTCGCTCTGCTTAGCTTATTTGCTGGGCTTCTCTCTGAAAACAAACTTTTTGACAAGCAGAGGACTGGCCAGGAGATGACGTCTTAATTCCTGCTGTGAAATGAGTGGCAGTGGTTCCTTCCTCCATCTATGTTTCACTGAGCCCCCAAAACATAGAAGAGTTACCGTGCAGCAAGAACTTCATCATGTGATTTTGCTGATCGCAATCGTTGGCTTGTCCTGTCATCTGGGCAGTGTATCATAGAGGAGATCCAGCCTCCCCTAGTAACTTGCACCTGACTTTTTGAGGGTTTTCTGTCAATTAAAATGAGATAACAATGACCAGGGATGGTTATCATTGCCTCTTTCTGGTTTCTTTCAAGCAGGACATGAGTGCAACAGCAGTTTTCCCGCAGAGATGACAGAAATAAGTGGTTAGCTTTTGTGCACAGGATATGTAATTGTGGGGAGCAGCCTTGATACCATTTTCAACTCAAAGCTGGAGAGCAGCTGGAGCTTGTTCTTTCACCAAAGATCCACATCTCTCTCCAGCTTAATTCTGGAGCTGGGAAAAGGAGCAGAGAATTGCTCCTGGCCTATGCTGTGTCTTAGAGGTACGGTACAAGATCAGGGACAAGGCCATCCAAAAACACGTTGACCCCTCTTCAGACTTACCTCCTTAAGATAGCAGACCAGTTGTGTTTCTGAGTTTGCAAGGGTGTGTTGAAAGTTGGCCTAGTCAGGAGACACTTCCTGCGATGACCCACCTCTCCCACTTCTGCTCTGTCCTGTAGCATATTCTGTGTGGACCTGAGAGTGCAGAGTACGTGCTTTGGGTTTGGCTCCATAATCCCTGACCAGAACTGGGCAGGTGGGAGACCGAACACTAGAAAGAAAGCAATTAACGACGATGCTTCAAACAACTGTGGTGTGTGCAGAGTGGGTTTTTCTTCTTTTTTCCTGGCCAGCAGCCATGTAAGTGGCCTAATAGCTTATATGCATGCCGGACTTTATTTGCAAATTATGTATATAAAGTGCTCCCATCCATTTAAGATGTAACCTAATACCACAGAGAGTCAACAATGAGCACTTTGATATGTGACTCGTTTTATCTAATGGAAGTTGTAAGCCGATGAGTACAAGAAGCATGTCCAGTATAAATGAAATGCACACGCCCAGAAACACTAGGAGTGAGGATGGAGGAGGTAAAGTTATCTATTTAAAATGGTTATATCCGTTCTTCGCATTCATGAGGATCTGCAAGGTGCCTTAGCAAGAATGAAAAAAGCTCATGTGAAACAATCATGCAGCAACAATAAAGCAAAATGTAATTGATAATTATCCCAAATACTATCTAAAATAGGGTTTTTAACTTGTGCTCTACAGCTGACCGGTGAGGGGGCATGTGAGTCCTTGAGAGGGTGTTCTATAGTCTAGGTGCCACAACTGAGAAAGGCCCTGCATTGTGTGATATGCACTGTCAGTAGAATGCCTGGGGAATATGCAGCAGAGTCTTTGAAGACAATCTAAGTGAGTGGATAGGTTCATACAGGATTAGATGGTCCATAAAATATTCAGGCCTCAGATAATTTAGGACTTCATAGGTAAAAAACAAAACAACTCAAAATGGGCTTGAATTGTGAGGAAGAGCAGCTGAACGAATGGGCACTAAACGAGCAGTTGTAGATTGTGGTGTATTTGCTTCCTGATTCCAAATGCTGGCTTCTGCAACTGCAGTGAAGTGAATAGATTCTGTTGTTTGGAAGCCCAAGAGACACAGGCAAGTGCTAGAAGCAGCTTCATACTGGAGTCCCGTGAACACTTATCAGGGACTAAGCCCCATTGAACATGGTAGTTCTTTCTTCTGTTTAACTGCGTAAACAGGATTGTGCTGCCAGCGGCTTGCGAGAAAGCTCTGCTCACTCTAGCTGAGTTTGATTCAAAGTGAGGTGCCAAAGGGTTAGGGGGTGGGGCCCTTGGTTTTCCTAACACGTCTGCATTGTTTAGCCTTGGGGTCCCCTTCTGCTCCTTATTGTGAAATTCATTCCAAGATGGTTAAATTTGCAAGTAGCAGAGTAGAACAGGAGGTTTATGTAAACAAATTATGTGGACATTAAACGAACTTCCTCCTGAGGTTTGAATTATCATTATATTTTGGTTTGTGCCACTATTTTGTGAGTCCAGTTTTTGTATATTTTCATGTTAAGATCATTGCTATGACTTTTTTTTTTTGTTAAACATACTTGCTCTTGACTGATAATTCCCCTCCTTCCCTTGTTCCAAGTAAACTTTTTTTCCATGCCATTAAACAATAAACCTGCTGTCTTAACTACTTCCTTTAGCTCACTGAAAACCTCCCTGAAGTCCCCTTTTCTGATTTGTTGTTGCCTTCAGCAGCATTGGGAAAACCCCACTCTCAGTTGACTGAATGTGTCTGAACGAGCCTCTCTACGGTTCTTTCCAAATATATGTATCTCAATTGTTCTTCCATTCTGTGTATTTTCTTGCGGGGAAGCAAAAAAATATATCTTACAAATCCTTCAAGACTCAGCAGGAGCAGTCTTCTCTTCTAGAGACAGAAGCAGTTTGGCATGCCTTGAAGTAAATGGGAGACATTTAGTCCTTCAATGCATCAAGCTTGATCAATTCAACCCCTTACATCAAACAATTCCAAGGGATTTTCCACTAAAGAAGCTCTGAACATTTTACAGTCAACAGCCCATACTCCGCCTCTGAATTTTTCTCAGCATCTTAAGAGTGGCATCTAGTGGCAGAATGCCCTCATATCCCTCACTGCCATTGTGAAGCAACCTTAACTGCAGATGTATGCAAGCACATTTCAGAACAGGAGCCATGTTAGTCTATAAGGGCAAAACACACTGTAGCACTTTAGAAGCAAATTTATTAGGAATCTGCAATTCATGCAGTGTTTATGAAATACCTTTTTTTTTTGCTCATTTCTAGAGGTGTGTGTGTGTGCGCGCTCATACAGCACCAAAGACAAGAAAGCCTAAAACGTGAGGAGGCCTCCAAATGGTACAGAGGACAATAAATACATTTACGGTAGTAAAATATTAAGCTGCCCAGTGCACATCAGTGAAGATCTTCCTTTCAAGATGCTAAAAGACAAGTCATATAATAAATTTGAAAATAGATCTTCCAATGCAGAATTATATTGCTGTATGCATAGTCACTAATTATAATTAAACACTCCATATTAAAAAGGCTTATTATGTATAATGAAATAGATTTTTAAACTGTTACCTTAAGCAATCAATACAAACAATTGATCTATGGTATTACAGCTAACGTGCTTCTTTTTCCACTACAGAACTTAAATGTTCAATCCTTTCTCATAACTAAAGCACTAATGTTGTAATTATTGTTGTTGTTTAGTCGTTTAGTCGTGTCCGACTCTTCGTGACCCCATGGACCATAGCACGCCAGGCACTCCTGTCTTCCACTGCCTCCCGTAGTTTGGTCAAACTCATGTTCGTAGCTTCGAGAACACTGTCCAACCATCTTGTCCTCTGTCGTCCCCTTCTCCTAGTGCCCTCAATCTTTCCCAACATCAGGGTCTTTTCCAAGGATTCTTCTCTTCTCATGAGGTGGCCAAAGTATTGGAGCCTCAGCTTCATAATCTGTCCTTCCAGGGAGCACTCAGGGCTGATTTCCTTAAGAATGGATAGGTTTGATCTTCTAGCAGTCCATGGGACTCTCAAGAGTCTCCTCCAGCACCATAATTCAAAAGCATCAATTCTTCGGCGATCAGCCTTCTTTATGGTCCAGCTCTCACTTCCATACATCACTACTGGGAAAACCATAGCTTTAACTATACGGACCTTTGTTGGCAAGGTGATGTCTCTGCTTTTTAAGATGCTGTCTAGGTTTGTCATTGCTTTTCTCCCAAGAAGCAGGCGTCTTTTAATTTCATGACTGCTGTCACCATCTGCAGTGATCAAGGAGCCCAAGAAAGTAAAATCTCTCACTGCCTCCATTTCTTCCCCTTCTATTTGCCAGGAGGTGATGGGACCAGTGGCCATGATCTTGGTTTTTTTGATGTTGAGCTTCAGACCATATTTTGCGCTCTCCTCTTTTACCCTCATTAAAAGGTTATTTAATTCCTCCTCACTTTCTGCCATCAAGGTTGTGTCATCTGCATATCTGAGGTTGTTGATATTTCTTCCGGCAATCTTAATTCCTGCTTGGGATTCATCTAGTCCAGCCTTTCGCATGATGAATTCTGCATATAAGTTAAATAAGCAGGGAGACAATATACAATTGTTGTAATTATAAATCCCTTCATAAGCATAAATTCCTGAAAAAACTTAAATAATCACTAGCAAGGCTAATCTATTGTTATGAGTTGTGGGTGCAAGACACCCTAAGTTCTGAATCAAGCTAGTGTTAGAATTTAATTAAGGCTTTTGTGTTAAAACTGTGTGCCAGACTCCCACATATTAAAATCAAATCAAGACATTTGTGTATTATGCTGCATCAGACACCTCTTTAATCCTAGGAAATCGGCAAGTGTCAAAAGCTTAATTAGTCAGGCTAATTAAGACAACACAGAGCATCAGGGGCAAAACTTGTTTGCAAATGAGTGGGCTCCCTCCATCCTTCAGCTGAGAGATAGGACTCAGCTACATTAGAAAAAAAAACCTGTGTTTTAAATGCGTTATAAACATACATCACATGGCAATGGAGAGCAAAATAAAATTTCCAATCAATTTTCCATAGTGTTCCCCCCCCCTTTCGTTATAACAATTTAATTTCTGACTTATTTATAGTGGCTTTTTTCCTGTGCTTAGATCTACCCATAGTTTAAAAGGCAATGCCAGTGTTTTAGGTTAGAGTGTTTTGTTAGGAGTATGCAACAGAGTTTGTAAGCAGTCAGAGAGCAACTTTTGAGAGCAACGATTAGCGACTGCTTAAGTCCAAGGCTGCTGTGGGCTATGGGAGAATCAATACAGGACCTCTTGGGGTGTTAATGCTGGGTTCCCTTCTGTTGTAAGCTCAGGTTGTATATATGTGTAAATAAACATATTTTCCAAAAGCAACCATAGAGCCTGGGAAAAGCGTACCTTGAACCCCTAGAATTTTGTACTGCTCAGATTGAGAAAAAGGCTTGATTGATGTTCTTTAGCCATTTCCAGACCATTGGTATTTTGCAGAGGAGCTTTGATTGCTTACTGGCAAATACATATCATATTATTCAAGTGAATTTGGTACTCATACACACACACACCCCAAAAAATTCTGAAAAAGAAAAAGAAAGCTCCAGACTTTTTGCAGTAAGGAAAGTGCTGGGAAACTGCACTGGCAAATGTGGGAACAGTTATTTGGTGTGGCATCATATAACCTCTCCATAAATATATCAGAATGAATTCTCAAGAAACTGTTTGTTGCCTTCTTTTTATTGCTGTTCTTTATTGCGTTTCTTCCCCACCTGTCAACAGAAGGCTCCCGGGGGTAGGTTACAGCATATAAAAGCACAATTAAAACAGTAAAATAACAACAACAAACCTGCTAAAAAACCAAGGCATGAACAGTACAACTTGTTGGAACACTAGAAAAAATCTTACCCTATTCTGATTACCGCTGCACCAGATGTAGCAATATCAGCATGGGATAAAGAGTTACTGTCCCATCAAATAGTGGTTGGTATCTCAACACTACCGTAGCAGAAAGTACCTTTTTATGATGGGTTTCCCAAACATCATTGTCCCTTGGAAAACGTGTGGGTGGTTATATATTTACTACAACTACAAATCACCTTTCTGCCAAGGCACATAAGGCATCTTCCAATTTTCAAACAGGAAAACAAAGAAATGGTATGAGATGTAGAGAGATAGACTCTTCTCAGGTTGACTGATGGTCTATGGGGGAGCAGAAGGAACCAACTCCCTGGCCCTCACCTCTGCCTTCCATCAGGGCACACAGACCTTTTTTTAAAAAAACAACCCTAGGGAAAGTGAGGGAGGGCAGCCCCAACATTTTTCTCTGGCTGCAGATGGTTCTGTCTGGAGCAGATATGCTGAACTTGGCGATAAGTTAAGGCTGCCATCCTTTACTCACTTGCCAGGGAGAAAGTCACCCTGAACTTAGTGGGACTTACTAATGAGTAGACAAATGCTGTAAAGCTGATCGTTGATCGCTAGGCCTTCAGATGTTTTGGACTACAACTATCATCGGCTCCAGCTAGCATGGACAATAGTCGGGGATGATGGGAGTTTTAGTCCAAAAAACATCTGGAGGGTGCCATGTTGGCTATCCCTGGCCTACATTATGAAGCCAAATAACCGTGAGTTCATCACTCACAGACTTAACACACAGCTTCCCCCTCTTTTGTTTTCCAAATATTCCATTCTGTAAAGACTATAAAACCTTGCTTCCCAATTTTGGTAAGAATTCAACAACCACCAAAAAGCAAATGCAAGATTATCTAAGCCACATAAATTTACCGTACTCAAGTTTTAGTATTGCTACTGTTGGCTGAGGAAGTGTCTGCCAGGTTGTGTGCAGATTGAAACCACCTCCTGGCAAGGAATAATCTAAGGAGAGTAGCTTTCAAGAGACGGGCCAAGTGGAGGGATTTCCCATGCAGCTGCCAAGGCTGAACCGAAAAGCAAGCCCGTACTGGAACAGACCGTCTGTTACCTTCAGATACATATCTGAGGCGGGATAGCCCCCTCATCTTCTCCAAGACAAGAGCATCTCTAGAGCCATAGTGCCGCCAGTGTGGAACATCGTCTATGACCCTATCTTCTGCTAACATGGTGTCCTAATCAAGAGCAAGCAGCTTGATAGAAAGACGGCTCACTGCCAACATGCCAGTAAACGCTGGCATTTGCAGACAATTCTTTGGGGTTGTATTCTGATGAGTGAGCAGTTTTCAACAGCAATGGTGCATCTCTTTTGGCTAAGGATTGACGAAGGAAAGGATAACATAAGAAACGATTCCCACTACTACGCCTAATATAGCAGCAGTTAGAGCAGCCTCTTCATAAATTGCATTAGAAGATGCATTTACTTGAGAGACTGAAAGCGTAAGCTGATTTACTCTGTTCTTTGGAAGTGTACTAACTCTTGCCATCAATATAGTGATTGCATCCGTGAAGGAGGACAGCTTTAGTTTCACATATTTACATTTCCTCCGCAGTTGCCAAATGCTTTTCTCTTATTTCCAGCACCCTATTAAATAAAAGCTCCCCATTGCTTTCTCCTAGAAACATGGGTGTTGGGGAATCCTAAATTTTATACAGTATGTAGAATATGCACACATCCAGGTAATCAGTAATCTTTTGAGATGACTCCTATTAAAATTGGTTGCCAAGCTCAGACTCCCTGCACTTTTCTGAAGCAAAGGCTTCCTGGGCCAGCTGGCAGCTCACATAAATGCTACTTGTTATGATCTAATACTTTTGCTTCTGCAAATGTTACAAGATTTGGAATCCCCAAAATGCAGTAATATAAACAGGAATTTTGTTTGGGGGTGCTGCTGGAACCCTTTTTCAGGGCAGCTGGTTGTGGTGGCAAATAGAAACCTGAAGTTACCGAACAGACTAGAAACCAAGAGCTGACAAGGGTCTCAGAAAATGGATGGCAAAAATCCTTTTATGGCAGGGGTGGGTGGGGAGGGGACTTTGTGCTTCTGTTTTGATTGAAGGTTGAAAGAAAGGCACAAGGGTTTTCTATATATGATTGCTAGAGAATCAAAGCAGTTTCCATTTATCAATGGACATCTGCAGCTACATCAAAACACATGGGACCCAGGTGGCGCTGTGGTTAAACCACTGAGCCTAGGGCTTGCTGATCAGAAGGTCGGCGGTTCGAATCCCTGTGACGGGGTGAGCTCCCATTGCTTGGTCCCAGCTCCTGCCAACCTAGCAGTTCGAAAGCACCTCAAAATGCAAGTAGATAAATAGGAACCGCTACAGCGGGAAGGTAAACGGCGTTTCCATGTGCTGCTCTGGTTTGCCAGAAGCGGCTTTGTCATGCTGGCCACATGACCTGGAAGCTATACGCCGGCTCCCTCGGCCAATAATGCGAGATGAGCGTGCAACCCCAGAGTCGGTCACGACTGGACCTAATGGTCAGGGGTCCCTTTACCTTTACCTGCAGCTACATCAAAACACAGAACTGGTAGCGAGCCCCAGATGCTACTTCATCTATAAACATACTACTTTATCTGCAAGTATCATCCCCAAAAGACACATTATTATGGCTTCAGGCATGATAGTATGGGTCCAAATGAATTTCACTATGCATGGTGTTTTGTTTTTTAAAAAAAACTTTCTGCTTGGTTAGCATACAGTACTGTGTTTTTAAAATGGCCTGTGCCATTACTGCATTTCCACAGCTAGCAGTTTGAGGAGTACTGTACATTGCTCCCCATACGCATTTGGTCGGTCACTGTGAGAACAGGATACTGGACTATAGGCCTTTAGTCTGATCATGCAGGACTCTTGTGTTAAGTGAAAAACTGTTGAGATATTTGTTTTGGAGACCTGGGAAGAGCAAACAAATGGAAATATCTGTGGCAGAGTAAATAAAGCAATTCTTTTCATTTGACCAAACAGTGAAAACGAATGCCAGAGACATGAGATCTTAAAATGTTACCTATAACTTTATTCAAATGCAGGTATGCAAAGCAAGTGAAAAAATGTAAACACAAGTGTCCCCATAGTGGCAAGTTAACTTGTCATCTGAGTGTGCTGAAAGTAGTTAGAAACTGGAAGGTTAACTAGATGGACTCATTGTCTGATCATCACTGATGCTCAGAATTAAACAGGAGCTATGTTATTTGGAATACAAATTTATGGCAGTGATTAATCAAGTCATGCCTTCTGCCATAAAACAAATGCCTCAAACCCTAGAACTAGGGAGATAAAATATTTGTTTTGGAAATAAAACATATTTTAAGACAATCTTTCTTAAGCTCTGCTAAACAAAACCTGGGACGCTTGCAGGATGTACCTACCCATAGCCCAATAATGACTTCCTTAATTAAAGAAAAGATACTGGAGATGTTGAACTTTCATTTTCTAAACAATCTACGTACAATGCCAAAACCCTTTTTTTAAAAACCACAAAAGTATTTCTTAGAAGAAAACTTTATTGATCATCTTGATAACAACATAACTTTATGACCGGGGTCTCTCCTTTTTGCCTTTGTACAAGGCCAACAGAGAAACATTCGCTACTTTGACGACCTTGAAACGAACTCCTGGAATGTCACCAACAGCATGACCTTTCCGACCAAAGCCAGCAACCAGAACTTCATCGTTCTCCTACAGTTGAAATGAGAAAACAAAACAAGTCAATTATTTTCTCGCTGTGAATAAGAAGTTTGCAAGTTATCAAACATTATAGCCAACCAAATTCTCCTCCATCCTGCTCATTGGGAGAGCCTGCAGTCCTATTAGCAAGATCAAGCCTGGATAGGGGTGTCTCTTTTCCTGAACAGCTGAGATACATTTATCACCATTCTTGAGAAAAGTGGATTCTTTGAAACCAAGTTCAAGTGCGAAATATTATCCTACACTCGCCACCATAAAATTAAATTACAAAGCTTTAAATCACAATAATATTGCAATATCGTCCCTGTTTCTGCTACTATACAGAGCAACAACACGTACTAGTAAAAACTGGGTGGAGTATTTTTTTACATATTGTTTTATTAGTGTATTTTTTTGGATAAATTACCTCAATGAAGTTCAAACAACCATCATTAGGAACAAATGCTGTTATTTTTTTGCCATTCTTGATCAGCTGGACTCGGACACACTTCCTGATGGCAGAATTTGGCTGCTTAGCCTCCACGCCACTAACACAGAAAAAGGAAGAAACAGACATTGTATATTTAGCACAACTATCTCTGAGCTGTCTTGCCTATTATAGCAAAAAAACACTACATTCATCAGAACTTTGACTCTAAGCAGATATATTTCATAAAAGTCCCTCAAATTAAATAGAGCCATTCAAAGTATCAATTGTTTTTGTATGAACAGCCTGAATAATAGGATTGTGCTGTTAATCTTTCAACAGATAACCCAAATTGGCAGCACTACTTCAAGCTACGCAAGTTTCATATCTTACTTTCCCCCTTAAAATACCTAAATGGAATATGTTTGAAATAAAAAGACTAACCAAACAGTCGAGTATTTGTTATTCGTGGAAACACCTACTACTGACTAAAATCAGTTAATCCCTGGACTGGCTCACGCTTGAAATTTCCTAAGGGCCAGAATAAATTAAATCACTAATTTCCAGGTGCAGGAAATAGGCAAATGTTGACAGTGCTCCTCCTCTGTCTTGTGTATCAACATTTGAATTTAGATTGAATTTATGTCACCAGTACTGCTATGCAGTACGAAATTCTTTACAGGAAACTTGGCAGATACAAATGAACACACTATACGTGTTTTTGATGAAACTCACACTTTTTCCAGGACAATTCCTTTGGCATGGGAAGCTCCCCCAAAAGGGTTGGCTTTCAAAGCAGTGCCCAGATGGGCCTTCTTGTATTGTTTGTCATGCCACTTCTGATCACGTCGGTGACTGCGCAACTTCCTGGCAGTACGAAGTCCGCGACACTTGCCTAGAAAACAGTACATTAGAGGTTACTGAGGACAAGCGCCTAAGTTAATATAATTACCAACCATGTACCTCAATTCACTCTAGTACCCCCTTATCTGCACTGTGACTGAATTCACAATACCCATTTTTTGTCTTTATATTTGGGACTACACTGTAAACTTGGGGGACGCAGGTGGCGCTGTGTGTTAAACCACTGAGCCTAGGACTTGCCGATCAGAAGGTCGGCGGTTCAAATCCCCGCGACAGGGTGAGCTCCCGTTGCTCAGTCCCAGCTCCTGCCAACCTAGCAGTTCGAAAGCACATCAAAGTGCAAGTAGATAAATAGGTACCGCTACAGCGGGAAGGTAAACGGCGTTTCCGTGTGCTGCTCTGGTTTGCCAGAAGCAACTTTGTCATGCTGGCCACATGACCTGGAAGCTGTACGCCAGCTCCCTTGGCCAATAACGCGAGATGAGCGCCGCAACCCCAGAGTTGGTCACGACTGGACCTAATGGTCAGGGGTCCCTTTACCTTTACGCTGTAAACCAGGCATCCCCAAACTGCGGCCCTCCAGATGTTTTGGCCTACAACTCCCATGATCCCTAGCTAATAGGACCAGTGGTCAGGGATGATGGGGATTGTAGTCCAAAACATTTGGAGGACCGAAGTTTGGGGATGCCTGCTGTAAACTTATGAAAAATACTTTCTACTACCAAAGCTGTTTTTTCTTGCACAATCGTTTTTAAAGCCTTGATGGTAGCCAATAAAACCTGGAAATAGGGTGGTCTGTGATTAACACCTTATATAGCACACCACACTTATAGATATTTCTCCCGGTCAATAAGAATAGTTCACATTACTGTGTTGTGACCCTCAGAACCTTAGATGCATGTTGAGCGATCCTTGGTACTTTTGGAGTTCCATCCTGACTTCCTTCTGCAATATATTCTGGCCTTAAGTATTCAAAACTCAAGGGAGAAAATAACTCTAAACAACTTTAGAACCAAATATCTGCATGTATACCACGCACAACATTTCTAGATTCATTCTGTTCACAACTTGAGTTTTTGAACTGCAGGACTTGGTGCCCATCTTGCAAACTATAGTAAGCTGAGCTGCAAACCCCAGCTTCCTAATAGTTCACCCAGGATACTCCATGCAGCAACACATGTAATCCTCGTGGAAGTTTATATGGCTCCACGCAGATTTCGCAGATACGTCTGCTGCACACCTCTTCCATTCATATAATTCGGAGGCATGGCAGTTTAACGATTGCCATTTCCCTTGCAAAGAAATAATTCCTATTCTTTTATTTTTTTTATACCTTGATTCATACAGCCATACACTTCAAAGAGGGGGATGCTGATCCCTCAAGCCTTAAATTATTCCACTGCCTTATTCCTTACAGTGTGCAACTAGATTTCACTTATTTGGAGCATTCCCCAGCCTTCCTCCTAGCCGCCGATCGACCTTTCTACGCGCACTTTTTAATTATCAGGCTTAATTTGCGGCAGCGAGTTCCACTGGTCATTACAAGCCGCGTGAGCGGCTTCCGAGGCCTGCGCCAGTCGGAGGCACCTAACATCTCAAAGGATCGGGCGGCGGCAGCCCTAGAAAGACCTGAAGGGGAGGGGGGCACCATTCCCCCTGCATATCAGGGGCCCGCGGGGTCTCTCTCTTTCTCCCCGCCGCTCCCACTGGGATAACGTGGCGCCCCCGACTCGGAGCCACTCACCCATCGTGCCGTCGGATGATCCCGAGGAGGAAAGAGAAAGGCCCACAATCCACCGCGGCGCAGAGACCCCGCTCCGAGGACCTCGGGAATGGGCTGCCTAAGCCAGTGCCTAACCGGGGAGTGAAAGGATTGAGCAGGTTGGCAAAAGATGGCGGTTGCCGCGCGATGCATTGTGGGAGTCGTAGTTCTCAGGCCGCGCCATCTCTACCGACCCCTCCTCTCAGATATTAAAAGGAAAAGACCACACACATCGTTCTTTTCTGTGCTTATACGTAATGGGGTGTACGTGTGTGTGTGTTACAGAGGAAGGAAGACTTTGCAGCCGGTTTTCTGATCGCTACTTCCGCCTTTCCTTTACGCGTTTATTTCTCGCGCGTGGTACCCTGTGGCCTCTTCCACCACGGAGAAGCTATGGCTAGAGCGCCTCTTAGGCCATCCAATATGGCCACATTTGTTTAAAGCCGGAAGTTGACTCTCCCCCTCCCGCAACCTGCACGTTCCTAATTTATCAGTAGAGCTTCAAGTTATTTCTTGACACGCATACACAAACCCTTCAGCTTTCGGCACCCACCCGGCGCTTCGTTTTCACAGCCACCTCTTTCACCTCAGTGAGGCGTTTCGGAAGGCAGGGAGACAGGCGCGAAAGTAGACGCTCCGTGTGAGGTCGTCAGCTAGAAGCTACCGCGGTGGGTTGTGGGTCATCCTCACTCCCTCTCTCTCTCTCGGGTTCCTTCGGGCGAACCGGTGGCAGCTGCAGCAGGAGGAGGAAGATGGGTGAGCGGGGCGTTTAGGAATTGGGAACGCGCGAGTTGCCCCTTTCCTGGGTCGAATGAACTGCCTTGTTAACAGGTTCTCAATAACGAGGTTGAGCTGGCTCGAGACCAGAAATGGCATGGCAGACACGTGTTTTCTGTGCAAACGTGACGTTTCAGTTTGCGGGCTCTTTTAAATTGGGGGGGGGGAGAGACCCTCAGAGCAGTTATCACTTCTCTTCTGCACACACGTGCCTAAGGTGCCGGTGAAAAGACTGCAAGGCAACCTGAAACAAATCGTTATGGCAGGGGTATCTTTCTCCAAGGTATCTACTTTGATACCTTTTGCACCTCAGGCTAAAGCTCCCCGCCTCCCCACCCCCAAATGTTCCTGAACTGTTAAACTTTTTAGACTTCGTGGTATCGTTCTATGCATTTTCTGCTGCCCACCATTCTATTAATGAATTTACTTTATTATTTTACTGGAAATATTGATTCACAGCCTCACTTGTAGGGGTCCAGCAGAAACTCTTAGGCGGAGGAAGGGTGATGGCATTTTTTGCTGTGCAGCCCCTCAGAGCCATCTCCAACCCACTGCTGCAGCTTTTGTAGGGGCTGCAGCAAAAAGGAGGGTTTGGTGCAAATCACTTAACCCCCCCCCCCACTTCCTCCAAGCATGTAGGGAACACTGCTGATTTCTAGTCTGAATACAAACGACTGAAGGATATATATTTTTGTAATAAAATAGCATATACAGTATTTAAGCTCAAACATCAGAAGCTGCAACAGTGCTGGTTTAAATGAAGTCCTTTAAAGACATGCTTAGGGTAGTTGTCATTACTTGGTGCCTAAAGATGAAAGGCTTTCTCAAGTTGTTTTGTCCTTTCAGGCAAGTGCCGTGGGCTTCGGACAGCCAGGAAGCTGCGCAGTCATCGCCGAGACCAGAAATGGCATGACAAACAATACAAGAAGGCACATCTGGGTACTGCTTTGAAAGCCAACCCTTTTGGGGGAGCTTCCCATGCAAAAGGAATTGTCTTGGAAAAAGTGTGAGTGAAGCTTCTTAGTGGGACTAATGAGAGAGAAATTCTGAATGGTTTGTTTGCTTGTTTTGTCCTAGCACCAGAGAGGGTATTGAAACATTGCTGTAGCATATAGTAAAACATTTGTGTATTGCACCAGTTGTTCCAAATCTGTACAGACTTGGGCATATCTAAGATCATTTATAACAGTGGACTTAGGAGACTCTCAGTACTGTTTTGTGGAGGGGAATGTAAACATTCAGGACAGAAGTTAATGAAATTCAGGAAAGTATAGATTGAGAATCCTTAGCTATGCTCATTCACAGACACAAAAAACTTTGTTGGTAACACAGATATCATAGCATTGGTTTATTTCTAAAACTGCTGGTTAAAATTTCTGTGTAAATGTTTTACAGTCAAAAGTCCTAAAGGATTCACTTTCTGGAGAGTTTTTTTAAAATTCTTGTCACTCTGTTCTTATTACTAAATGGAGGAAATATTGGGTAACTTCCCCTTTAAAATTTGTGATTAGCATATGGGGTCCTTGTCAGCTATGTTTTACTCACAACAGACCCAATAAAATGAATGAACATGGCTAAGTAAGGTCCATTAATTTTAGTAGGTCTATTGTTGAGTAAAACTTAGTTGAACAAAACCCACTGTCTACAAAATTATGTTCCACTTCATTATTTTTTAAAATTAGGTTTAAGTAGTCTAGAATCAGTTACTGTTATGTCTTCTGACTGCCAGCAAAATCCTATAAATGTTTAGGTAAAAAATTACTAAATTTGAATTAAATATAACTAGCAATGGAACTTTGAGACTTACTGTATTACTCAAATCATTTATGTTGTACACTTCATGTTTCAGTGGTGTTGAAGCTAAGCAGCCAAATTCTGCCATCAGGAAGTGTGTCCGAGTTCAGCTCATCAAGAATGGAAAGAAAATAACAGCCTTTGTTCCTAATGATGGTTGTCTGAACTTCATTGAGGTAAGCATATTTCAGAAACCGTTATTTATTATATTTCTTTATTTTCTTGTATAAATAAACCCACTTTTCATCATATTAATCAAGGGTAGGTTACAACAAAGTCCTGAGCCAAACAGGCCTGTACCAACATAAAATAAGACAAAACATTTTAGAAATATAAAGGTAAAGGACCCCTGGACAGTTAAGTCCAGTCAAAGGTGACTATGGCGTGCGGTGCTCATCTCACTTCAGGCTGAGGAAGCCAACATTTGTCCTCGGACAGCTTTCCGGGTCATGTGGCCAGCATGACTAAACAGCTTCTGGTGCAATGGGACACTGTGCCGAGTGCTAGCGTGTGGGGTTGATTCATGATAGTAGCGTGGCAGACCCGCTAATCCCTTAGGCTTAGTTAGAGTAATACTGGCAAACCAGTACAGTGTGAGGAATAGGAAGGTGAGGTATGGGTCAATTGTGCTGGGAGAAGCTGGATGTACCTGGAGAGGTTCGGTTCAAACTGGTTAAATCTAGCCTGACAGGGAAAGACCGGGATGGGTCATGCTGGGGTGAGAAGAGCACAATGAATCCTTATGGGGAGTTTGGAAAGTTACTGAGGATCACAAGATCGATGGGAGGGGGATGTTTGATGAGAGGGACATGTGACAGGTATGGGATGTGAGAGATGTGCCACTAGCCACTTCCTCTATGGCGGAGAAGTTAGGGTGTTGGCAGGAAGTGACATCCACCTGTACATGTTTATGCATGAAGCCTGTTCTGGGATTGGTTGAAAGTTACATAGCTGGTTAATGTTTACCTGTCAAAGTTGCGGCAAATAAAAGCGAACCTCCGAGCTCCGCCCGGGGTTGTTCTTTTGGAAACTCAGCCTCGTCTTATGTCTTGTTTTGGATTTAACCATTGCCACACTAGCGTGCACGGAAACTCCATTTACTTTCTTGCCACAGTGGTACCTATTTATGTACTCTTAATTGGTATGCTCTTGAACTACTTGGTTGGCAGGAGCTGGGACAAAGCAACGGGAACTCATCCCATCACGCAGATTTGAACTTCCAACTTTATGATCAGCAAGGCCAAGAGGTTCAGTGGTTTCGACCACAGTGCCACTGCTTCCTGTTTCAGAAATATACACAGCTCTAGAAATAGTTCTTTATGCAGCAAATGGTATAACCACAGCAACCAGCCACAGTACCTACCACTTTAAAAGTTTCAGCAAAGTGGTGCTATTGGTGAAAATAACACGCAGTTCAACTGAGAAAAAGAATGAATTAATTGAGCCAAACTACTTTATTATAACTGCTTGTAGTTATAAAGGCTTTTAAAAATGTATGCATGTGTATTTGTTGTGAACAAACATTTCTTGCTTTCTCCTTTTAACTGTAGGAGAACGATGAAGTCCTGGTTGCTGGGTTTGGTCGGAAAGGGCATGCTGTTGGTGACATTCCAGGAGTTCGTTTCAAGGTCGTCAAAGTAGCAAATGTTTCTCTATTAGCATTGTACAAAGGCAAGAAAGAGAGACCAAGATCATAATATCTGTGATGCTGCATTCAGCTATAATAAAACTTTTCATTTGACAATATGTTTCTGAGGAATCTTTTCATAGTAGTTCAGCTTTTTGTAGTATGGAAGTAATTTCACAGCAAAATTCTGTCTTGTACAAGTTGGGCTGTTTTAACTTTTATGTGGCTTTTCTTACTGGTCTTGTACAAGTGTGGTTTCTAATTGGTCTGTATATGATTGCAGCCTCAGTTGCAGAAGAATTTGGTTCCATTCTGAACCACAGAAATGAAAGCGGTATAAAGGAATGTCTACATATTAGCAACACTTTAAAATTCATTGAGTCAGTTCTTTAATACTTGTGCAGCAGTGTGTCACTTTCTTTTAAGTATTGACATAACTAAAAGTTAAATGACAATTTTTGCTTGATGCTTATGTTGCTGGGCTTGCTTATTAAAAAAAGGGAGAAAACTAGCCTTTTAAGGAAAAAATGATTTTTGGCAGAACACAATAGTCCATATTTGGTTTTAGATAATTACCTTTTACTTGGAATCTTAAAATGACTTACTTTAACATGCTGCCATGTTGAAGGCTACAAGGCTTTGTGCACTTAGTAGGAAATAAGCCTATTAAAACCAGTGGGACAGAGTTCTGAGTAAATTGGATAGATTTATGAAATTTCCTTTAAATTACCGATTGAAGCTTGCATAGGAGACTGAGACCAACCTATTTTATTTACTGATTTACTGAGACAATGTAATGCAGGTTTATTTGACTCTTCAGAAGTAATCTGCAATGACAGTAAAGTATTCTGTTCCACATTTATCCTTGGATTGTCAGCAGCATCTTGCTGTGGCCTTTCACTCTTATACATATCAAACCAAGATTAATATTTTGATGTTCCATTTAGAGATTTAAAATTTCCAGAAATTTTTCCGGGGGGAAATGGAAATTTTCGGAAAAACTGAAAAAAATACTACATTAGCACTTCTTTTTTCTTTTCCAGATTGAAAGTCATTCTGTTACTTTAGAAACATAAAATATAACTATGGACAATTTTAATGGGCATAAAATTATCACAACTAGCATATTTAAAATAGTTATCCAAACAATTAATACAAACAGAATTTACTTTTAAAATAATATTTATTTGTATTTGTAACAAATTGAGCAACAATCTCCTGAACTGTTTCCTAGTTTATGTGGAACAAAGAAAACTCCACAAAACAATTTTCAAAAATCCAGAAGTAACCCTAACCTTTTTAAATTAAGTACAGTACAGGTGTATATACTTTCAGGCCTTTTTTGTTGCTCTATATTTTCTCCCAGTGATTTGAGGCCTAGTGAAGAGGAACAGAACCAATGCATACCACATGCATGCAAAAACAAAACTGAAACCTTTTTCTTTTCTGGTGACAACAGCACCTCCTAAAGGAAGAACTGTATCTTGTTCTTGCATTGGAGAGTTCAGTTTGTAACCTAGGACTTGCTTGTCCTCACAGAAATTAGAATAATCTGATACCTTACATATTTTTTTTAGAAATGATTTATAAAATATTTGAACCCCATAAAAACAGGCACATCCAACAGGTAGATCGTGATCTACTGGTAGATCACTGAACATCTGTGGTAGATCACCGGCTCCCCCCAAAGAAGCTCAACAAGTTTTGCTCCCCTCAAAAAAGCTCAACATTTTTTCCTCTTCCTAAAAAGCTCAACAACTTTGACCTGAACCCCTAAAAAAATGGGCCTTCCCCTTCCTTAAAAAAACTCAACAACTTTGACCTGAACCCCTAAAAATGGGCCTTCTCCCTTCCTTAAAAAAACCCTCAACTTTGACCTGAACCCCCCAAGAGCTGGTAGATCACTGCCAGTCTTTAACTCTATGAGTAGATCACAGTCCCTTGGGAGTTTGCCACCTCTGAAATAAAACATTCCATAATCTATTTTTTATTTTTCAGAAAAAAAAGCTTCAAGAAAAAAAAAACTGAAAAACCCCGATTGCCCCCCCCCGAATTTTTCTGGTTTTTTCCCGGGCCTTCACATCTCTAGTTCCATTTCTGTCTAATGTCAAGGAGTTGCCGACCTGCCTTGGATGCCAGCTGCTATATATCCCAGCCCAAGGTACAGCTATACCTGTGCAATGGTAAAGCTGCAGCATCAGAGAGATTAAGCAGACAGAAACTGTTTGATATACAGCAGGTGTGCTTTGTCCACAATGTCATGTGTTGCATGCAGTGCACTCCAAAACCATTATCAGAACACAAATACAAGATGGATTATAGTACACAGGCCCATGAGCCTAGCAGCACAGATGTTCTGCTCTACACGCTCAAGTGGCTGGTGTCTTAACGGCACCATAAACCATAAGGTGTTGCCTGGCACATGGCTGCCTATTTGCGCTCTTGAAGTATCCTTGTGCCTAATCAGGGGAGCAGCTTTCCCAACCATAATAAATGGAGAAGTGCAAGGGCCACCATGGCCAGAGAAGCAGAACGTGTTGAAAGGAGGCTACACAAAGTGAGAGGACAGAATTGCAACCAGGCAGGTTGGAGGATAGGATACCGATTTCATTGCACATTTCGGAGCAGGATTGCACAGAAGCTGTCTTAGAGCACAGGAGCAGGATGCTAGCCTGGCTCAAATGGAACTGTTCCCTTGGTAGTAAGGGGGGGGGAGGGAGATCCTGAACAGGTGTAAGATTTGGACAAATAGCTACGTCTGAGTGTGCTATTTAGCTCAAACTTGGGGAATTTTGCTCGGCTTTTTTCTCAATTGTATATAGATTATGCCTACAAAATGCTTGTTGCATAGTAGAATATAACATTTACAAAACTTTGTTATGGTTGAGAATACCATACTTGTTCTGTGCTGTTACCTAAGCTCTTAAGGGCCTACGCATTATAACTCAAGAACCAAATGAGAGGGAGTGATCAGAGGGGAAGAGGGACACACAGACCTTTCATTGTGTGTGTGTGTGTGTGCGCGCGCGCGTGCGCATGTGCCAGCTGGGGAAATGGATGTAACGGGGTTCTATTGCTCCCTATGCCAGTCTTTTCATACAATACCGGTACTTCCGTTAGGATGGGTTGTGTCCTGGGTCTTTTGTACTGATTTTGATCAAATAATAGATTGCTGCTTTAAACCCTGCTTTCCTCAAAACACCCCCAGATTTACTTAGGTTGTTTTCCATTGTTTAAAATTGTTCAAAAGACTGTTTGTTTGCTCAGAGACACATTTACTCTATTTTTTCTTGGCTCAGATAGCTTGTGGCCTGGTTTAAATTTTTCTCCACCCTGCAATGGGGGCCAGAAATAATTTTTAAAACAAGGGGAAAGAGCTTGTGCTTGGCATGCCGAAGGTCCCAGTTCCAATCTCTCAGCTTCAGGTAGTACAGTACTTGGAAAAACCTGTCTTTCAATAGAACTCACCTCTGAGTAGAAATTGTTAAGATTGTGCTGTATGTATCTGTGTAAGACACAACACCAGGAACTAACCTGACAGTATTTTATGGCTACTTATGGAAACACAAGTGGTCAGAAAACAATATTCTATCAAGAAGGGGGGAATGTTGGAGGTGTGATGGCTTTGTAGTCTGTACCCAAAAACCAATTCAGTAAGTATGGCATAGATGTGCGGGTATGAAAATGACAGCCACATTAAAAGGACGTGTACCTGTTTCATCTTCAGCAGCTGTGATGTGTGAAGGCTATTGCACTTCACAAAGTGTTTAGCATGAAGGGATCTTCAGTCCTGATGTGTCACCAGCTTTCTCTATTCAGAGCTTTTCTCACCTCTGCTCGCCTGAGGAGGTGCTAGTCGCATGTATGAATTATCCATGCTGAAAACCATAAAACCTGGGGCCTTTGCCATTCCCTGGATGTAAATGTAGGCTGTGTATAATCATTCAGGCATTAGGCAGCGCGGCTGGTGTCTTCGGGTCTTCTTCAACGTTTATGTAATCCTGGTCGACAAGGTTTTCTGAGTTGTGCAACATGTTCTGACTTCTTGCTGAATGTGTAAAACCAGAGAGGATTGGGACATTGGCTGCCTCTGTTAAGGGAGCAAAGAAGCACTACTGCCTAACCATTCTGTATCTTTAATTCCTGTTCAAATAGCAGTGTTGTTCCCCAAACAGTTTTCTGTCAGGAGGATCTAAGTAGATACTATCTTCCCTGCCTATGCTTTTCTTTTTAATACCACCCGTAAAAGTTGTGGAATTTCACACTGGCCAGCTACATGGTTTTACTGTAAGCATTCTTGGCTGATGCCTGGCAAGAGGATTCCAGGTGGGTAGACAAAGAGATGTCAGCAAGGCAAAATAAAAGGAAAAGAAGAGGTGGGTCATTTACCATTGCGAAGAGCCTCCATATTGAATCTGTTTGTGTGAGGTACCATGCTGCGTCGCCATTATGGCTCTGTGACACCTCCAGGCTCAGACAATGTGTAGACTACTTTCAATGCAGTGCCCTCCAGATATTATTGGACCAGAACTCCCATCAGCCCCAGCCAGCATAATGGGAGTTAAGAACCACAAGGACCTACTCAAACCCTGGGATCATCATGTGCCTCTTCCCCAAGAAGTCCAGAGGGTGGCAACATGAGAACGGGCCTTCTCTGCAGTGGCTCCCTGTCTGTGGAATGCTCTCTCCAGGAAAGTTCTCCTGGCACCTTCATTATACACCTTTAGGCGCCAGGTGAAAACCTTCCTTTTTAGCCAGGCCTTTGGTTGATTTGATGGACACCCTATGCCCTTTTAAAATGTGGTTTTTCCCGGGGTGTGTGTTGTTGGGTTGTTGTTTTTATTTTGATTATGTATTTTGTGGTTTTATATTTTGATTTTATTCTGTGAACCGCCCTAAGTCCTCCGGGTATAGGCCGGATCCAGGGAAACAATGGGAGATCCGGTGGTGACTGACCAGAAGTAACACCTTGGGGTCATCGTGGAGAACTTGAAGATGTTGCTTAAAAAGTCATATTCCATGTTAGGGCTTATTAAGAAAGGGATTGAAAATAAAACTGCCAATATCAGAGTTTCATTATAACAAATCTATGGTGAGGTGACCTTTGGTACGGTTCTGGCTGCCTCACCTCAAGAAGGCTATTGTAGAGCAGGAAAAGGGCAACCCTAATGATCATTGGGCAGGAACAACTCTCCTATGAGGAAATACAGCAGCATTTCAGGGTTTTTTTTAGTTAAGAGGTGAGTAAGACGACTTGGTAGAGGTGTATAAAATTATGCATGAAGTGGGGAAAGTGGATAGAAAAAGTGTTTCTCTTCCATAGTACTAGAAAGCAAGGTGAATCTGTGAACCATGCACACTGTCACTTTAAAGCACCTCCAAAATACTATATTCTTTCCTTCAAAGAATACCCTCACAGAGCTCCTGTTCCTGCCAACTCTTAAACTACAGTGCCCAGAATTCACCTGAAGAAGAAAAAAAGTGGACTTTGAATGTGCTTTAAAGGTGTAGTGTGTACATTCGGTGAACGTTGGTCGACTCAAGACAGACAAAGGGGAGTACATCTTCACGCAGTACATAGTTAAACGATGGAATTTGTTCCCACAATATGCAGTGGTGGCTTTAAAAGAGGTTTAGATAAATTTGTGGAAGATCAGGCCATGGCTACTAGCCATGATGACTGTGCTATTAGAGGGAATATGCCTCATTACTGGGGAGAACGGAAATCCTGTTTGTGGGCTTCACATGGGCATCTGACTGTCCACTGTGAAAACAGGATGTTGGGCTGGATGGGTCATTGGTCTGATCCAGCATAGTTCTTCTTATGTTGGATGGTAGCTGTGCACTCAATTCTGTCAAGGCAAGACTTCAACTGATGTGCTCCTTTAAGCTTAAAATGCTAGTAGGAAAAGGCCAGCCTAACCTAATCAACCCATCTCTTGTTTTTGCTTTGAGATGGCTGCATTACAGCTCATTTTTCTGCACAATGCTAGTTGGTGAAGAAATGCCCGCGCAGCAGTTCCCAAATTGCTTACCATGCTGGAGTCCACTTTATTTGGATTTCAAGGAGGCTCTTAAAAATGGCTGGACTCACACTTGCATCCGGAAAGCGGATTTTGATGATCGTTGCAGCATACGATTGGCAACATCCTTTTTGCAAGTTTAAAACCAAATACCTTTTCTAATGATAACACATTCAGTTGCAGAATCTGAAGGACGGTCAGCGTACATTTTTGGCCTGGTTTACTGCTGACAACTTACATCTCGCCTACTTTGTTATTAGTAATTTTTCTTTTCCCAAGGTCTTGACTTCTGACAAAGGAGGAGACAGATGTGGGAATTTTAAAAAGAACAGTGAAGCTGTGAAAATGTGCTGATAGAAAAGGGTAAAACTTGCAAGTGTTTGCATCTTTGGTCACTGAAGCATTCATGTATGGAAGAGAGGTTTTTGTTGGAAATATTTTCCTTTCTGGATTGATGGCCCCAGAAAGCATAAATGCAGTCCTAGGATCCTTGGGACCTGGGACGCGGGTGGCGCTGTGGTCTAAACCACAGAAGGTCGGCAGCTCGAATCCCTGCGACGGGGTGAGCTCCCATTGCTCGGTCCCAGCTCCTGCCAACCTAGCAGTTCGAAAGCATACCAGTGCAAGTAGATAAATAGGTACTACTCCACTGGGAAGGTAAACACTGTTTCTGTGCGCTGCTCTGGTTTCCCCAGAAGCAGCTTAGTCATGCTGGCCACATGACCCGGAAGCTGTCTGTGGACAAACGTCAGCTCCCTCGGGCCTGTAAAGCGAGATGAGCGCCGCAAGCCCAGAGTCATCTGCAACTGGACTTAACTGTTAGGATCCTTGGGAGTTAGCCTGGGAACTGTTTTCAGTGGAACACATGACTAGTAAGAATATGGCAGTCTCTCTGAGCTTATAGTGTTCTTTTCCTTAGAGGGTTCAAATCCCACCCAGCTGGCAGTGGGGAGATCAGGTTCTCACAAGCCTACAGTTCTCATGCTTTTGCATTCAATATCATTTTGCTTTTTTGTTTTGTTTTTTTAAATGCTCTCTGGAAGACTCGTAGCAGAGAACAGCTTCTTTTGACCAGTCCCCCCCTATAATTATAGAGGTAAAAATGTTGGTGCCATATATGAATTAATGTCTTTTGAATGCTTCTAAAGTCTCCTCCAGCCCTTCTTTTTATTCCCTCAATAAGGTGAGTTGAAATAATTTCAGTCCTGTCTGTTTACATCGACTGACATTTTCCCCACCCACCCCAGTCCCACTTCTGATCTATATTTGTCTCCACAAACAAATGTTTTACTGTGGTTTCTTTTTTCCCCAAAAAGGTGTGTTTTCTGCCAATGCACTTCAGCCATTAGTACGATTTCTCTCTTTGTTTTGTTAGGCTGGGCTAACAAAAACCTGCATTTGGGTTTCCTGTCAAATGAAAAGTGATCAGGATGCATATGGACTGGAGAAGGATTTGGAGATTATCGTATACTCTCTGTATCACTCAAGGAAAAAAATAATTAAAGATGGTAAATCCCAAAGCCTAATGGCTGCAGATGCTAAACCCCCTGCTTAATCCTATATCTAGGTTGCATTTGACTGGCCTCCTTAATCGGTCATTTCTTCACATGATCACATCAGTAGGTATATGGTATTACTGTAGCTAGTAAGCAATAAAGGCAGCATATATTCAGGGCTGCATACATTGGACCCAAAGAACAACAAAATTCTTTCATCCAAATTTTGCAATCCAAATAAATTTATTAAACTTTAAGATGTCACGGGACTCTTGGCTATTTTTATTGCAGCAGATGAACCTGACTAATAAATCATCATTACTATTATTACTATCCTCCTCCTCCCAGTAGCAGACCTTGGGATCTCAAATTTTGTGTGATGCCAAAAATTGCCCGCCTTTTCATGCTCCATTCTAAATTAAAGTTCCGGAGTCTACTGTTGTTCCCCTGAGGCTTGGTTCCCAGTGTGACAGAAGCGGTCACACTCCCCGAAATCCACCTCTGCTCCTCTTCCACCCTTTACCATAAGTTCACAGGGTGGAGAAACATAAAAAACAGTGTTACGATCAATTAAAACAGTTAATCAGAATAATGGGGCAGCTCCTAACATCTTTATATATCTCAGGTGTCAAGGGCAAGGGTAAAGAGATATATTCACATCATATGCCAATGCAAATGTAGATGGATTTATTTTGCCCAACTTATTCCGCTTCCATTCTTTGGATTTAGGATTTTATGAGCAAGGACTGAAATAATGAGAAAGGGCAAATGAACAGAGAGCAGAAAGCAAACAGTTTACAGCAGTGAAGGACATTGGAGCCTATAACTCAAGAGTCCTTGATCATTACACGCAGGGCCGGCACCTCCATTTAGGCAAACTAGGCCTAGGGCGCCGAAATGGAGGGGGCACTGTCGAGCCTGCCTGCCAGGAGCAACGAGCGAGCGGTGGCGGCGGCGGCAGCACCCGTAGCTAAAGCCTTCAGCTATGGGCGCTGTTGCTGCCGCCGCCGCCGCTCACTCGCTGCCGCCGCTGCTGAAAAGCTCACAGCGTCCCCTCCATAGGCGGGAGGCGCACAAGCCAAAATGAGAGCTCAGCGCCCTCCCGCCTATGGAGGGGACGCAGCAGTGTCAGTGGCGTTGTGCACGCGTCATGACGCATGTGCTGGGTGGAGGCGCCAGAAGGTGATTTAGCCTAGGGCGCAAAAAGCCCTAGCACCGGCGCTGATTACACATCTCCTCGCTGGAGGTCCCTGTTTCAATACGTGCTGCCCAGATGTTTCAAGCTTTCATGCATTACTCCACATAAAGCTACATTTTGCACCAGTAGGCAGTGGGGGGCTGTGCTGCTTACCTGATTTCCTAATGTTGGAGTTACTGCTAGTTACTGGCAGGGAAAGGGTGAGGTGGCCCTGTCCCTTCTTGGTAACCATTCAACAAACACACAAGACGTAACCGGCTATGCATTCACATAAATAATGCTCGTCTATATTTTCCACAATATCAAATATTTCTCTCATACATAATTAACACATAAAGTTCAACAAAGTAAACAGAAGTCCCAATAGATCAGTTCATTCATAAAGTCCAAATATTTGCTAGTTTCTATTCCACATATGTCGTATATGTGACAAGGATTTCTGGAATAATGGCCTTGGTTCGCCCTCCTGGGCTTCGTCAGTTGTACATGTTCTAAATACTGGTAATATAAATGAATACAATGTCGTATTTCAACATATTTTAACAAATAAAAATAATATAAACAATATAAACAATTTTACTAAAGGTGTACTTACCGTATGTAGTATATCAAGATTATGGATCTTATGACCGAGTGCAGGCATCCCCAAACTTCGGCCTTCCAGATGTTTTGGACTACAATTCCTATCATCCCTGACCACTGGTCCCGTTAGCTAGGCATCATGGGAGTTGTAGGCAAAAACATCTGGAGGGCTGCAGTTTGGGGATGCCTGACATAGTGGTTGCTGCAGTAAACAACAACTGTTGCAATGTAAGGTTATATAGACAGGCGCAGTATTGATTTTAGTTACAGGTGACTGCAATCTACAGCTGCAAAGTTTCCTTCTTAAAGTGACCCATTTAGCACAACAGATGTAAAAAAAAACCTTGATCAATGGACAGGTGTTATAGATATAAACATTAATAATAACTAATTGAAAACAACTATAATCAATTTCAGTATTCAGACCTGAGAGTTGTAAGGAATCAAGTAGAAAAATAAATCTAGTTTCTTTTTGCATGAGGTTTTTTTTAGCTCATTCTACAGGACCTAGATATTGGGGACGCGGGTGGCGCTGTGGGTTAAACCACAGAGCCTAGGGCTTGCCGATCCGACGGTTGGCGGTTTGAATCCCCGCGACGGGGTGAGCTCCCGTTGCTCATTCCCAGCTCCTGCCAACCTAGCAGTTCGAAAGCACGTCAAAGTGCAAGTAAATAAATAGGTACCGATATAGCGGGAAGGTAAGCGGCATTTCTGTGTGCTGCTCTGGTTTGCCAGAAGCGGCTTTGTCATGCTGGCCACATGACCTGGAAGCTGTATGCCAGCTCCCTTGGCCAATAATACGAGATGAGCGCCGCAACCCCAGAATCGGTCATGACTGGACCTAATGGTCAGTTACCTTTACCATTACAGGACCTAGATATACCCAAATTACAAAACATGTCATGTCCTCATCCGAATGAGACGCTTGAATGAAATGTTGTACTAAAGGAGCATCTATTACATTTTGCAGTTTAGCCCACCCTCCCTTTCCAACCATTAGTGATAGAGATCCAGAGTGGTGGTGCTGGGCTAGAATGAGAAAGACTTGGGTTCCAATCCTTCATATTTTCACATCACTGTGATTTTTTAAAACCGATTTTTTTAAAACGGTTCTCACAAAACTTTGTCAGCATTTTAGTGTAAATTTCTCCTACTACACACAGTTTTCTATGCAATTTAAACAAGCACGTTTGGGCAAGCAATTTCCTCTAGTGGAATGCATTTTTTGTACATTTTTTCCACGATGATGTGCATTTTTGTGCGCAGTATTTGCTTTGAAAACTGCATCGCAAAAATTCAGAGAACTGTGAATTTCAAAGGATATCTGCCCCCCCCCATCCCTAACTGGAGTCTTATCTTCATTTAGGGAGCTTTAGTACGGAAGCGCACTTGTCAAAAGACGCTTCTTAATGGCCAGCTCTGTTTCCTCAAGTGTTCAGTTGTGTCTCCCCCCCTCGCTGGCATGAATTGTAAGTCATAAAAGAAAGCTGGCTCTATTCAATAGAGAAAGACAGCTCTGGACAGCCTCTTACTATGTATAGAGAGTACAGAGTAGCCCATGTGGCCTCAGATGCTGCTTCCCATTGGTTGGCTGTACTATCCATCACATGGTTTCTGAGACTACTGGCTCAGCTTTCGTTGCTACACATGAACAGATGTGTTCGGTCTGGAGGGACCGATTCATTTCTCAATGGAAAGCAACACCACCTTTAGGCTTTTACTTCTCTTTTTCTGTGTAGGATTCTCAGCCTCTGTGGACCAAATATTTGGAAGGATGGAGAGGAGGTAAGCGATTTTGTGAATATTTGTAAATAGCACGGGTGTAGCTGAATTAAATGTTGTTTATGCATGGGAGACTGTAAACATACCTTGTATTTTACATTTACAAGGTGGCTGTTTGTTTGTTTGTTTTTTATAAAAAACACATATCTTTTTAAAATGCAAAATTAATGCAAAAGCAAATCATTTCAGCCTTTAAAGATTCTGTAAGCTAGTTCCTTAAAAGCAGGCTTATGAACTTCAATGGGACTCCTCTTGAGAAACTGTATAGTCAATTGCACATTAATGGGATCCTCTTTCATGTGATTTTATAGCTGAAGCTTGAAGATGAGAGATGAGTCGCTTTTGCATTTCTCTCTGCTTTTGTGACTTCACCTTCTGAAGTGTTAGTAGCAGAGGTATAAATAAAACAGCGTAGGTGTAAAACATGCTTGCAGAACACATTGTCGATGGCATTTTAAAAATGAAAAACACACAAAAGGAAGCTTATTGTATGAATGTAGATGCAGTTTGAGCTTTATACAAAAAAGAAGAAGCAACCTAATCTAAGCACGCCTGTTTTCATCGCTGTGAACCTGTAACACACTGTTTCATTTGTGCAGTATAAATGGATCTCAGACATTTCAGCAGGTGTTGGGAGTCGACTTGAGGGAAGCAACAAAGAGAAATAATCATAAAGGGGAAATAGCTAAACTGAATTCTAAATATTTTGTCTTGCAGCCACTAATACATTTAACACATACAGGTCAGAAAACACTGATGAGGATCACACAACTACTGATGAAATCTGTGCATTTAGGGTAACGGGCATGTGGTGATTTGCTTAAGCTTGTATTAAGAGATCTGTGGCTCGGTTAACTGATGAATTAAAATGTACTGTAACATTTAAGTTGTTTGCTCTGATGATGGTAGATTCCCAATTAAGGAGTGTTGCACGTCACGGAGTAGGGTGATGTAACTTTCAAAGAACTGAATTTTTTAAAAAAACTTTACAGGGTCAGTTCACAAGTTGGCTCCAGATGTCTGATTTTATGTTGATGAAAGCATGGTCATATGCTTGGTTTAACATGCATGAAACATAATTTTGAGGTGGTGGTGATTTTTAAAGCTGACATGTTCATTCCTCAACCATTAACTAGTAAGTAGGAGGTACTTAACTAGTTGTTTTACTTTATACTATTTTAAAGTTTGCAGTATCTTTCAATGTATGTTAAATTTCTGCAAAAAGCAAAGATAAAGGAGTTAGGAAAGCAAGTTAAACCTTGCAGAAGCTGAGCTCATAAGCAAAACAAAATTCCTTGTTAGAGTAAAGGGCCTTTTTCAATTAAGTGTCCGTTGAAGTTATTTGTTTTATTCCATACCATTTATATACCTCTTGATTGTAAACAAAACAAAACATTGAAAGTGGTTTAGAGTTATTAAATCAGAACTTCATAAATTGATGTGTGCCAGTGATGCTGTACTGAATATATGGTATCTACTGCATTGTGCCTATCAACTTTCAAGAAAAATATTTGTGGGAAATATATCTATATACTGTATGTCTTGAACGTGATCTGCACTGTTTGGAAAGCAGGGTTCTCTTTGAGTCTGGTGTCACTCTGTGATAACTACGACCAATGTCTGTGGTTTGCCAAAGGGTGTGATTCTTGATTTAGTGCCAAAGTCACTGGGGAAACTTACACCTGGAAATAAAAGCAGGAGGTCCTTCAGGGAAGACGCTCCTCTTCTCAAGGGAGGCTGAAATTATTGTTCCATAGCTGCCAAGTTTTCCCTTTTCTCGCGAGGAAGCCTATTCAGCATAAGGGAAAATCCCTGTAAAAAAGGGATAACTTGGCAGCTATGTATTGTTGTTGTATAAGAATATACAACGACATGCGTATAAAACACATATTCTTATATATCTCATTGTCTGCACTACTAAGGTTGCTTCAGATGAAAATGTTTGCCTGTTGTGAGTGTGGAGAATCGGTTTGCCCGAATTCCAGACGCCTCATCTGGCCTGCATGAGTCCAAATAGGCAGGCAGAATCACCAATGAGCAATGGTAATAAATAAAATGAAAATATCAGCTATTGTGGTGTCCCCATGTAGGAAGCAATTCTTTGAGAGACTTTATGCTCAGCTTCTTGTTTTGGCATTAACAGTGGGTGGAGATGCTGCTCTGTAGTCCCTCAGTGATGAGGCAGTGCTAAGGTGGAAAGTCATGAATGGGGGACATTATCATAGAATCCTAGAATTGTCAGAGTTGGAAGGGGCCATGAGGGTCATCCAGTCCAACATCCAGATAGATTACCACAACTACGCAGCCTTCTGCTTGCTGCTGATTGGATGTGCACATCACTGTGGGAACATAGGACTTAGTATAAAGCAGGTTCCTTTCTATTTGTCCATATAAACCATTACTGTCTACTCTGACTGTCAGTGGCTCCCCAGGGTCTCATATCTTTCACATCACCTGCTATTTGATCCTTTTTAACTGGACGTGCCTGGAAAGTTCGCCTGACACGATTTGCACGCCAAGCTCATATTCTACCATCTTAATTGCTTAAACGCAATTGTACTGAGTCCAGTAAGCTTTCTAAAACACGTAGTTCAAAATCAAACAAAATAACCTACTGTTATACAACATACAAGTCCTTATCATGCCCCCCTTTTTGTAACATCATAGCCCTGGACCATCTGTGATTCAGTCATATTAATTAACAAGTTCATCGCTAACAAACTCTCTCCTCTTGCATGACCTTTTTTCCCAATAAGCAAACCAGATTTTGTTACCTTGATGGATAATGCCATCTGATAAGTAGGCACTTATACGCTTTTATACATATAATCTTACGTAATTGGGCATTACTTAGTGATTAGCTGTTCCAGGGCCGTTCATTAGAGCTAAGCCAATTTCAGTTCTGCTAGTGACAGATCTGGTATAGATGAGCTAAGCAGCGCACAGGTATTAAATGATATAATGGGCATAATATTGCTCTGTTTACATCCAGATTGCATTTTGCTTGAAGGCCCAAATTATATAACACATGGATCATGGGCTGTGTACAGATTACTAGTTCTGCGAAACAACAATTGACTTTCCCTACTGTGGCATCAACTCTGATCAAATGTCAGTAATGTTATAACTGTACAAAGGCCATGAAGAAGGGGAATAGCCTCAGCAACTGCTTCTTCTAGCTTCATACAAGGCAGTGGAGAGGTGACATTAAGTAGATCCTGATTTGTCTTTTCAGGGTTCAGTTTGAAATACAATGAAAATGTCAGAAAACAATTTGACCAGAGACAATATAGAACATTCACAATATAGACACAGATGCCACAGGCAATGGCAATCTCTGAAAGGATATAACAGATATATAGGCTATGTATGTGTCCCTTCGCTGCAGAAAGGACCTACCCATCTCATATCTCCAGCTCTGACCTGAATGGGGAAGGTGAGAGATGTGGGTTTTACATTGCCTGTAGCTCCAGCGCTAAGGCCATCTTGCTTGCCAGGGTTTGACTCCCTCTCATCATGGCAAGGAAGGCAAATTGCTGTGTTATGGAACTTTGTTTCAGAGCCAAACTTGGGCTGTGCATGCACTATACCTTTCCAGAACATTTGAAACATATGACTTCCCTCAAAGAATTCTGGGCACTGTAGTTTACCCCCTCACAGAGTTCCAATTCCCAGCAACCCTTAACAAACTGCAGTGCCCAGAATTCTTTGTGGGAGGAAAATGTGCTTTTATGTGCTACATGGAGTTACATGTAACTTTACCTGCCAACAAATGGCTTTTAAAAATAAAATGAGAAAATGAAAAGCAGCCAAGGGAGATGGCAGTCAGGAGTGGTTGGAAGGGCAGGTGGTTGCCATCTCTGTTTCATCTTAAAATTACTCAACCCCAGTTGCTTTTCTCCCTATAGGGAAAGGTATAGATAGACTCATATGTTTTATACTGTAATGGAAAAGAAGTTTGAGAAGATGTTTTTTTTTTACAAGAAAAACAGTGGTCAGGATAACATTAAGTGCCTCTTCTCCACCTGTTCTTCCTTTGTTCTTAATTATAGCCTCCAGTGTGTGCTTAATTCACTAAAATAGGGGGGGGGAATGTGCCTGGAAAAGTTACTTTAAATGTCACATAACATGTATTGTATCCCTTAGATATGTTGTTACGGGAAATCTACTGAACACACAGAATGAATCCTAGGCCATGTTTAACACATTGCAAGACCTTCACACAAGCCCATGGAACATGCCAGCATGCAAGGAGTGTGTCACGGTTTCCTAGACACAACGGCAACGAAGAGAGTCTGCAAATTGCAAGGAAGCAGATAACCATCCTAGGCAGAGGCTTCTTTGTGACAAACACCACCTGCTTCCCTAGAGGAGTGGGAAGCTCGCTGTTTGTATCTGTCAGTCTGTGGCATTCTGCAGAGGCTCGCAGATTACTCTCGCCACCAGGTTCCTAGCAGAGTGATGCATATTTCATTGGGGAGTGCACATTTAGCACTTTGTGGATGTTTTCCTGCTGAGAGTAGAATCTTGTTACTTTGGCGTGAAACACGGTTTCATTTTCTGGTGGTTTTCTGGGAGGCAGAAGGCAGCCTCCCATAAGTGTCAGATTCTGAACCAGCATCTCACAGCAACTGCTCAGGGACACGCCATACGCCTCGCTGGGCGTCTAAACAAGCATATCCACCTTCTTGCTGTGAATTGATGTTTCACACCAATTAGGCTCCTTCTGAGACGAACTTTTCAAATGTGACATAAACCTTCGTTTCGTTCCAAACATCACACGAAGGGCCTTCACAGCAGCTGTGCTGGAAGTGGAATTCTCCAGGTGCTCCTCTAAACCATATGGCCTGGCTATGTCCTCTTATCTCACATTTCTAGACAGATGCAATTAATCATATTAATTTTGCCCCTGGCACATTTTGCAGATTTCTCTCTCTCTCTTGTATGTGTTATCTGTCTAAAACATGGGCACTCACTAACTACCAAGAAGCGTTGATGTGAAGGGTATTGGTGATTTTTTAAAAAAAAATCAGCAGGGCTACAGAATATTGTCAGATCCCTCAGGCTTTTGTAATCTATTTTTATGGCATTAATATTAAATCAAAAGAAGAGCCAGCTGCACATGTCCAATTGCTCATTTAGTCCAGCATCCTGTTCTCACACTGGCCAACCAGAAACACTCAAACAGGACCTAAGCACCTAGGAGGTGATATCTAGGGAGGCCTGGGGGGGGGGCAAGGGCCCCCAATATTTTCAGGGAGGGGACGCCCCCCCCATTCCACAGCAATCCTCAAAAGGATGTGCCAGGGCGAAGAGGCTTTGCTCTGCCACATCCTTTTGAGAATCGCTGGGCAGGGGCTTAGGAAGGGGAGTGTGGGGTGTGTGGCCTGAAACGGCAGCATGGGGCTTGTGTCCACCAGGCGGACTCTGTGGGCAGCTTGCCCTGCCCCCATGGGCAGCTTGCCCCTCCCCTGCCACTCTGGGTGCCAGAGCAGCTAGCTACACCCCTGTCGCTGGGGTGCCTTCCCAGAAGTTCTTAGGCCCATTGTTCTGAAAGCAAATGATGGATATTCCAATAGTTAGGATGTACCAAGGAGACAGTGTTAGAAACAGAGATATGAAAGCTAGGAGCTAAATGGCACCTTAAACCTAGGTTATGGCTGCAACAACAGAAAGTCTAGGCACACTTTTTAAATAACAAGAATACAAAGCTGAAAATGAATGAACTGCAGCTAAAACATTATGTTCATTTTTCACATGGTCTAGTCCTTCCCCTGCCTACCCGCCCCCCAATATTCTTAAGAGGGTCTCTTCTCTAGTCTTCAGAGAGTAGCTGGAAGTGGGGAGGTAGTTTCCCACTCTGTAGCTTTTATCTGAAATCTTAGGCGCAGTACTGGGCTCAGAGCTCAGAAACTGCTCGCACTAATGAAATTCCCAGTCGCAAAATGAGCCTAGAACAGTGGGGTGGACAATAGTCAGTGTCTGCAAGAAGACATCCCAATGTGTAAGAAAATGGACCTACTAGCTATAGCCACAGAATGGACAACATGCTGGCTAGTTAAGGCTGTGTTTTCTGTGGCCTTTGAGATTTCATTTGCATTTAATGAATGCATTGTTTTTCGTGTTATCTTGCAGCTCTGCTTTAGCTAAACACTGATCTTCCCCAGCATAAGTATGGTCCAGAAGTTGAGAGAATAGTGCTGATTTACTGTTTTGTGTGTCTGCTTTGTTGCAGTTTCTTTGCATTCTCTGACCAAGACTTGCTACAAAGAAATGGTAAGGTTTTCAACTTCTTTTTGAATGATGTGGCACCAATGTTCTTGGTTACTGTGTACAATTTATGATTTTTTAAAAAGTATGTGTTATGTACTGAGCTGAATCATAGAACAATAGGATCCAGAATCAGCAGTCTGATTGGTCCGCAGGAGCCACCCAATCCAACTCCAGGTGGAAGTGAATCCGCAACCTGATTGGCCTGCAGGAGCAGCCAATCAGGCGGCTGGCAGAAGTGAATCCACAAACTGATTGGCCTGCAGGAGCAGGCTGCAGCCAATCAGGCTGCTGGCAGAAGTCAATCCACAAACTGATTGGCCATGAAGTAGCCAATCACGCAAAACCCATTGTGTAAATAATGTATATAAGCAGATGGTTTTGGGAAAAGGGCATTCTTCTTCTCTTGTTCTCCTTGATGACTACGAGTTGAATAAAGAGCATGAAATTCACTCTCGACTCAGGGGCGTACCCAGGATCAAAACTAGGGGAGGGCAAGCTATGGTCGTTCAGGGGCGGGGCCAAGGCATGGGAGGGGAGGGGCCACAAAGTGGGGATGTGGGCGGGGCTACAGGGCCAGCGGGCCCAACGGCTCTGCGGCGACTGCAGCCTCTAAATGAACCCCCTAAACTCTCTCACACGAAATTCCCCTGCTCTGAAGCCACTGCGCCGGCTGAGAGGCGCGGCGGAGGCCGCCCCAGGCGTGCCTCTCAGCTGTTCAACAGCTTCAGGCTGCTTTCCGGAGAGGCGCGGGCCTGGGGCCGCCTCCGCCGCGCGCAGGGGCGTCACAACAGGGGGCGGGCAGCACCCCCTGGGAAACGGGGTGGGTGGGGGCACCAGAGGGATCCATACCACCATGGTGCCAGGTATGCTTAAGATGGCCCTGCTCTGAAAACACCGCTCCCACCCATTTACGGCTAGCCACCCCCCTGAAAAAACCCTTTGGGCCCCGCTTTCCCTCCTCCAGGTCCCCCCGAAGCCTTGCCAGTTCCCACCCTATATATCTGGGATGGGGAAGGAGCTCAGAGGTCTGCTAGTCCTGGAGGGCCACCCCCCGTGGCCTGGGAGGATTCTGGGGACCCCCCCGCCAAGCTGAGACCCTCAAAGAAGAAGATGAAGCTGCCACCACTGCCTCCCCATCGCAAGGGAGCAAAAGATGGGAAAGGTGGGGTGGCGCAGCGCAGGCGAGCCCCCCCTCAGCTGCGACCCTATGGCTGCGGCAGTGGCTCCCCCGCCCTCAACGCCCCTCTCTTGGCAGGGGCAGCAAGGGAGAGCAGCTGGGGGGGCGCATTGCAAAGAAGGAAACAGCAGCCAATGCCTGGAGAGGGCAATGCACGCAGGGGGAGCGGAGAGCTGTGCCGCCCCCCAAGGCAGCTCCTTTCCTATTGCCGGCAGTGGGGGGCGGCGAGGAAGGGTCACTGCCGCTGGGCTACTCCTGCCGCCAGCAATCCGGTGCAAACGCCCCCACGCAGCTTCCTTGCAGCAGCCACAACCACCGCCATTGGGCGCTGCCCTCCACTCCTCCTTTGCAGGTTTCTGCCCACCAAGGCTGAACTGGCTCCTGTCGGTGCACTTCATCTCCCGGCCCAGGAGGAGTCCCAGTAACAACTCCTAACTCAGGGGTGGTAGGGGGTGCGGAGGGGGGAAGGGGGCGATTCCCAGCCTGCGGCGCCGACGATCGCAGTGCAGCCTACTGGGAGGCAGAGTGCGGCAGCAGCTGCAACCAATGCAGGGAGCCGCGTCTCCTTCGCTTGCCAACCCAGCAGAACTCTTAGGCAGGAGAGGTTGCCGCCCGGCAG